>NW_009734591.1:0-552 GCF_000703405.1 Apaloderma vittatum | reverse complement strand
CATCATCTTTTAAAAAGCATGGGGAGTGGGAGAGGTGCCTGAGAACTGGAAGAAAGCCAATGTCACTCCAGTCTTCAAAAAGGACAAGAAGGAGAACTCTGGCAACTACAGGCCAGTCAGCCTCATCTCCATCCCTGGGAAGATGATGGAGGGGTTCATTCTGAAGGCCCTCTCTAATCAATTAGAAGAAAAGAAGGTTATCAGGAGTAGCCAGCATGGATTTACCAAGGGGAAATCTTGCCTGACTAATCTGATATCCTTCTACAAAGGTATGACAAAATGGATTGATGAAGGGAGAGCAGTGGATGTCATATACCTCGACTTCAGTAAGGCTTTCCATACTGTCCCCCATAACATCCTTGTAGGTAAACTCAAGAACTGTGGGATAGATGACTGGATCATGAGGTGGACTGCAAACTGGCTCAGCAACAGAGTTCAGAGGGTTGTGATCAGTGGCACAGAGTCAAGCTGAAGGCCTGTGGCCAGTGGTGTTCCCCAAGAATCAGTGCTGGGTCCAGTTTTTTTCAGTGCCTTCATCAACAACCTGGATGA
>NW_009734590.1:7902-39316 GCF_000703405.1 Apaloderma vittatum | reverse complement strand
GGAAATTTATGTTCTTGTGATTGTGGTGAAGTAGGATATGTAGGAAAAATTATTTTCTTTTTCTGAATGGAAGAAGACCATTAGTGCAGTTGTATAAACCTAAAAAAAATACCCAAACGTTAAAATATTGTTTAGCTGTCTGATTATTTTTATGCGCTTTTTTGTGGTTACTGTATAAAAACATTTGAAAATTACAACAATTAGGTTAGTTGTGATCCCTTATAGGAAAATTAGGAAAGCCTAGTAGGAACTTTAAATTTTTTAATTTTCTAAAGGATTAGAATCCTCAGAAAATACATGAGTCAAAAACATTTTGAAGTATTTAAAAATATTATTGATTCTACTTCAACAAGGTAAGACTTTATATTTCGGCTGTGCATCTGTGCAACAGATTAAGTATCAGTTAATGGTAAATCTAATGCAACAATTTGGAGATGTATTATTCTACTAGCTTTACTTAATAGAGCAAATGCTAAAAATCCCGCTGATAAGTAATCTGTTTCCTCAGTTAAAGAATTTAAAATTAATTGACGATAGTCCATTAATAATAATAATAATAATAATAAACTGATTCAAAAGAGTAAGTAAATCTCAGTAGTTTGGCCCTGACATTTTTACTAAACACTGTCAGCTGTATTTTCCTGTCTCTGCCATAGCAGAAAGAAGTTCCAGCCAGACTCTGGCACGTTTTATTCAGAGTCCAACCACAACAATGTGAGAGTTGCACAGCTAAGGCTGCCTTCTCTACATAGCAGATCCTCTGCTGGAGTTTCCTTCCCTGATCCCAGCATTAGCTCCCACACCAGCAGATATGCAGCCTTGGAGGAGAGCAGATGTTGTTTGCAGAGCTCCTTAATAACTGTAAAGTATAGAAAAGATCTGCAAGTCAATTTTTTCCTGCAAGAACTATTTCTCCTGTGGTATGTCTCAGCTACTGCCACTTCCTTTTCAGCAGCCACATCTGGCATCTGGCATGATAAGAAGTACAAGCTCACTGACCATACGAACTCCCTCTGCCAGCAGGTCTATGATAAGAGAGTTTGGCACAGACCCCAGTGTAAATCAAACCCATTATTTTTAACTGCTGCTGTATAGCTCTAATTGTCTCTATTGAAATATAGTAAAATGAAGCCTTTGTGTTCTCCCCCAGATTGTACTTCCATAAATTATCCCAAGTCCAACTTTGTTAAAGTTGCTAGGTTTTTTTCCAGCAGAAATTACTCTTTTTCAAAAGTTTCCAACAGTAGTGTTTCCCACATCTGCTCATCCTTTTTTTCTCTAAATATAGAAAAGAACAATCAGCCTTTGCAAGCTACATTTCTAAGGATTCTCAGTAATATTAAAGCAAAATTAATGTTATAATATGCTCTTGCTTAGTCTCAGATGTTGGTTAAATATCTATCTTTCAAGAGCATGTTTTTAATCTAAGAAAAAATGAGATAAATTCCTTCCTTTATTTTTTTCCTGCTGAATTAAAAACAGAAAAAAATATTGCTAGAGAGGGCTTGATCTTCTTTGACTTTTTAAAAAAAAATCCTTGAAATGCTTTTCAAATAATGTTAGACTTGATAATACTGAATTACAGTTTAATCAAGAGAGGATAGGAAAGATAGGACTCAGTTCACACTTTAAATGAGTTATATTGTTTTTTCCAAACTCAAGGGCTAAATGTTTTTTTGGGTTTTTTGTTTATTTCCCACTTGAGCTTCTCTAGAGGGAGAGATGCTATATGTAATCATAGAATCATAGAATGACCTAGGCTGGAAGGGCCCTTAGAGATCATCTAATCCAACCTCCCGTTCATGGGCAGGGATGCCTCTCAACTAGATCAGGATACTCAATGATCGGTACAAGGAAAGAGCATTACTGATGTGCACCTTCCAATGGTACTTGTGTTCCCAGGTGACTGTAGATTGCAGAGATTAGCTAAGGTGTAAGGTGAGTTCGGGTGCCTAAGCTGTTTAGAAGAGAAAGAAAACACTGTTCCTCATTAAAGATTTAGCTTGGAGTTGACTCTATATGAAGTTTGAACTTTAAGAAAAATGAGAGGACCCCTTCAGATTTTCATAAGGTAACTACAGAACAGATGTAGTATTTCAGAGAAAATGTTGCCAACAACCTGTGTTTTTACAGAATGATGACTTAAAGATTTTAAACAACTAGGGGAACAGTGATAATGGATCTGATAATTGATTGACAAATTCAGAGATAAAGAATATTAATAGAATAACCACTTCCAGAACACGAAAGACTCCAAAATGTGATCATATCATCACGAAAAGCTCTTGACGATCTCTGTCAGAAAACCCTAATGCTCTATAGATAACTATCACTATTCAGAAAGGTTGTAAAAAGTACCCCATTGTGATGTTCATTGAAGTCCTCTTTTCCTGTCCATTAAGGCCTTGAACTCCAATACCAAAGGCCTGTAAAAAAAGCAACGAGGCCTGTCAAAGTTGAAAGGTTATTGTCAGAAAGAATGTGAAAAGAAGAGCAAACGCTCAGTTAAACAGTGTTCAAAGTATTATTCACAAGCTAAGACAAACTTGGAAAAACACTATGAGATCAGTAAAGACAGACAAGTGAGGCAATTTTTCACAGAGTTATGTCTATCATCATTATAACCACCATAGAAATCAGATATTATAATTTTGTAAAGCCCTAAATCCAATGGTCTTTCCTTAAAAAAGTATATTCAGATGCTGGGGAGGCTGAACTTCCTGAATAAATTTCTAAAGTATATTTAACGTGTCACTAGTTCCCAAGTCCCTAAATCGGCTATTAGGTATTTCTCTCAGTAAAATCAGTACAGAGACAATCCCACAATTGCTAAAGAAAAGGGAATGCTCTCAGCTGCCCTATCTCTATACAGACCTTAAGCTAAACTCTGAAACAGCCAGACTCCCCAGGAGAGGGAGCCTCAGGGTCCTTAAAATAACGGAGAAGTATCTGATATAAATGTGAAAACAACACTATTAGGGTTTTTTATCCATTTCCTGAGACTATGGAAGTAATATCTGAAATATCTAGGAGTGTTCTTTAAAATATCTTGGCTAATTAAATATCTAAGCAACAATTCTCTCACTCATCCTTTCTGTTATTGTCATGAAGCAGTAAAATCTGATCTCCCAGGGTCAGGAGCCAAGAGCTGAGGGCAGCACACAGCCAGCACGTCAGGGGTCATGCCGAATCTTGCAAAACTGGAGAGAGATGAGCAGAACATACCTTGCAGATGATCGCCAAGACCAACAAAGAATCCAGATCGAAAAGCAGGCTAATGGTGATGAGATCCAGTGACTGCTGGGTATGTCCAGAGTGATGAAGAAGGGCTGAGGTAAAGCCAGACGGCAGATCAAGTGGCTCTATGGCTGCACATAATCACATCAGTAGCTGAGATGGACATCAGCTATCCTCCAACATAGCTCGGATGAGAACCAAATGCCCCCAAACTAAGCCTAACCAGCCATCTTTGTTCATGGATGAGTGTGGAAGCTACAGCTGAGCCTGGTTAGGGTCATTAAGGGTAATAGTGTACTTAAGGATCTGAAAATTTCTTCCTTTATCACTTCATTTCTTAATTTTACTATCCTTAAGAAATTGTTTTAATATTCTTGGATATAACTGTGTTATGTAGACACTTGTATAGATCCAACATATGGCTTGATTTCAGTTCAGTGAGAACACACTAAAGAACTAGCATGTTTCAGTTTATGAGGTCTTAAAAAAGTAGTTCACGGTATGAGATTCATACAGCATATGGCTTTCTAAAGTGGGAGATAAATCCAAATAACTTTTATATCACTCAGTGTTTTAACCAATGAGACCATAAAAATAGAAATCGAAATCAATTTTTGTGTTACTGGTTGATTTTCTACTGATAACATGTTCTTCTGTGAATTCCATAGGTCACTCAAAAGGACTATGTCTTAACACTGTAGGTTTTAAACCATTTTAAGAGATTTTTTTAAACCTTACTATTTCATGCATGTTTTCTCTTAATGCTATGTAAAATCATATAAAACCCATCAGGGCCTTTTAGTAATACCTGACCTAATTTCCTTTAATTATACTTGTTCAATCATTACTAAATTTAGCCCATGAATGTGAACTGTAAGTGAACTGTAGTATCTTATCAATCTTATAATTTTTGTCATTACGTAGATGGATGTGGAGTCAAAAGAATGACTAAAAATATGCTCAAGATGAAGGGATTTTTTTTAATACCTCTGGAACTTCATTGTAACTAAAGGAACTGTTTTTTTTTCTTGTGAGTACAGCTCTGTAATCTTCACTTATTTTGTGCTCTGTTTCCAGGTTATGTAACTTGAAACTAGCATTTTATTGCATTTTTTATGAGTATCTATATACAGATAATCATAGACTCACACAACCCCGCACATACATTCTCTGAATCAATAGATTTTAAAACCAAATTTTTCTTTACAAAATCTTTTTTCTTGACTATCTCTACTGGCCACCACCAAGGTTGTCTGCTATACAGAAGATCCTTCACGCTTACTTTACTCATGTGGTTATTTTTATGCAGTAAATACAGTGACTTTCATGAGCATGGTGCAGGCCATATCTTTGTGCTTCTGTTATGCAAAGAATAAGCTGTATTAAATTTCTGATGTCCAACAATATATCCCCCATAAGTTGCTCAAGAAATTTTGATGATGTGATGGATGGTACTCATAGCATAGTGTGGTTTTCTCTCTCTTTTACTCTAAGTAAGTAATCAAATATTTTTTTCCTTCTTAAATGCCTTTATTAAAATGTTTGCTTCCACAGAATATCTAGGATTTATATCCTTTTCTCCTCAATGCCTCTTATTTTTCAAACAGTTTAGTATATGCTGCTTTAATATGAAAGACATAACAGAAACGCAAACCAATTCAAAACACATGGCAAAGTCACTATCCATATATTAATAAATGCTAATCTATTGAATTTGTTAGCTAAATTTCACAGAAAATTCATTACTGCGGTGTCTGACGACTTAACCAGATCTAACAATTGGCAGGATAAGTCTTTCTTATTTGTAAGAGGACTAAAATGACTGTGATTTTGTGGGATTGTATTATCCTGCACACAGAATTACTGAAATGGAGGACTAAAATTCTCTTAACTTTCCAGAAAGGGCAGCTTTTCAGTTTCTAGTGTCTTTTATATTTTAATGACCAAGAGCATGTTCTACCTTCTATATAACATTGCTTTGATGTTTGAGCACTCCAGAATGGAGGTGTCTGAGCACACTAATGCTTTATTAACATCAGTCATGGAAAATATGAAAGATTTTTACAGTTCTTTGCTTTGGAATTTATTAACTGTAAATTAAATATATAGAGTAATAGATATTTGTCTAGATCCTATTTCCTTCATTTTCAGTATGAGATAACAATATACCGATATTCAGATGTCTTGAACACATAATTCTTATGAGACCTGTTCTGAAACATAGGCTTTGAATAGCAAGCTTTAGATGCAGAAAGCAAAAAGACAGAATGATTTGAAACTTTGTAGAAATCCACGTACTTGGTGAGCACTTAACAGCCATATAGAAAATAAGTATAATAGTGTCACAGCAGCAGTTATCTTTCTGATTACTGAAAAAATAAGAACATCTGAAGAAAAAACTACAACTAATTAATGAATGAGCTAAGCCTTAACTACTGGATTTGCTGGATTTGCTGGATTTGACTATATGATCACTTGAGTCTTGATTAGATTTTTGTATAGAAGTACTGTATTAATCAGAATGAGACTGTTTAGAAAAGAGAGTTTGTTAACTTTAGGAATTACATATTCTTCATAATTCAATGTGCATAAGGATCATCTATATGTATACTAAAACTCTCAAAAGTAGGGGATTAAAAGATTAATAATTTTAAGAGTTTGCAGAAAAGATTTGAGAGAGCTGAAACGGAGGATTTGTTTAAGTGAAGGAGCATAAGGAGTTTTGGTGGGTATGTGACTTTATACAACAAGCTTATCCCAGCAGGACAGTGATTTCCTTAAAAAACTCAGTTTAACATTTATCCTATCAACATAACTGGTTATTTGTTGAAATAAAATTTGTATCAATTACAGGTGGGAGCACCACGACAGAAGGAAAAATATTTTGTGTACAAAGACTGGAAAATGTCCACTGTCCAGCCTCAATGCATATTTTTTTTTTGCTATTGCTTCATAGGAAGATTACAGGAAGATATTTCTTTGTACCTTTCATATTACTAACTGCATTTGGAGTCTAGTATTCTCTGTCTAGCAAAATAAAAAAAAACCAAAAAACCAAAAACAAAAGACATGTGGGTACAGTGAATGAGAATTTCTGGTGAGGATATACTCAAGTTTTTATTCTTGCCCATAAATTCTGAGCAAGTGGATCCTTCCTTTGACAGATTTATTTCAATTTTTGCATAGCAGTCAAAGATGCCTTTTGTTTTTCTTTGGAATGGAAAATTGGACATATAAACATTTATCAACCTTTGCAAACTAATGAAAGATTGTAGTTACGGTTGCTTATTTTCCTGTTGTTGCACAAAAGGTTCTGAAAAGTGATCTTAAGGTAATCATTCTCAGAGGAGCAGGTTGTGAATCTGTTTTCTTTCCCCTAAAACCAGAAAGGTTTGTCTACATACTGGGAAAAAAAAAGTGATAAATTTTCCTAGGAGATGAGCCTGCTGTCAGCTCTTTTAGATGCAAATCCAGAACTCTGCCATTGAAAGGCATCTTGAGGGGTATATTGAAAGTAACCAGCTTCAGGTAAATATAGATTCAGAGAAATTACTGTTCTGATTAAAGTTACTAGAACTATTGGTATAAAGACAGTCACTAAGAATAAGTGCTAACACCAGTCTTGATGATCTATGTTCATTTGCCCTTGTTGGTGCATGATCACTTCTGCCTTACACAGTTTATTGATGAGACATGGCATTTCCTTGTATGCGTGTATAAAGAGGGAAATAAATAAAAGATTCTTAGATTATACAAATTCCTATTAGCAAGTGTTATGATTAAACTTAGAGAATGAAGAAAATGAACTGTTGGTTCTGATATATATACAGCAGAAAACGCAGTAATAGAAATGGGTCCAATGGCAAGTTACCTACTGAGGAAGCACAAAAAGATAACTGTACTGCAAATCTCCACTGAATGACTGAAGATCACTCACAGGACTATTTAAGCAGAAAAACTTACCATTGTTTTCTACAGCTGTTTTATTCTTCTATTATATTTCCAGGAGCTATAAATATTATAAATACTTACACTATTACTTCTTGCATGACTAAAAGAAAAATGGAAACCAGTAGGACCTATCATTATGCAGGCTACAGTTTAGCTTCAGAAATTGTTGCTTAAATTATGTAAGAGAATAAAGTATCTTCACTACTGGAGTAGAAATAAACTCATATGATCTTTTGAATATTGATCGCATTCACAGAATAACTTGTCTTGATCAAATAAGCAAAGCCTAGGAGAGATAAAACTGCTGGAATAAACTGCTGATTTGTGAGAGAATCTTCCAGCTTCTGTAAAGCTTCATGTCTTGGGTAGTAAAAGTACTTCCAGTTTCTCATTGCTAATTTCCACCCTATGTCATTTTTTATTGATTTAAGGTAGGAGAGAATTTTACAGAAACTGTCATGCATTTAATTATAACTTACTTGGTTGAAACTATATTTCAGCATCATCATCCTGTCAATTTTGTTCATTTCTTTTTCTGCATACTTTTAGAGCATAAGATGAAAAAGTCTTTACAGTTGGAATAAGTTGATTAATATCAACTAGATCTGCTGACCGTATTCGTATTCATATTCACTGTGACCTATTCTTTTATGAATAAAATTGTATTTAGATGTGAAGGTGTCAGTATGTAGCCTACTTGACTTACATTTTGAGGACACGAGTTTAACCGATGTCAAATATTTACTATGACTTTCAGTTTTGTGGAAGCAAAGGGTGTATAGAATCTCTTATATGATAATCCCTAATAATATGTGTTTTTGTGTTTTGCAAAATAATGTGTGTGTGTGCATGTAATCTCTACAAAACTAACATTGAGAAAAAAAATATCTTTATGTATTGTCATTAGCTCAAATCTGTCATTTAGAAGTTAATCACTGGCAAACAGATTTTGCCCTCTTGAACTCAGAAACAATAGATGATTCCAAAGAGTTTTGAAAAATCATGCAGTAAATTTCAAGTTATTTATGTACCACATCCATGTCAAATTTGTCAACTCTCAGTTTTATTTCATCCCTGATTTTTTAGATAACTGTTACTTTGTTCTGAGGCTTTTGGTTTTGTTCTGTTTTGTAACAAGAAACATGTTTTGATTGGACTTCATTAAAATTACCTTGTGTGTTGTGCCTTACATTTGTAACAGGAATGAAAATCAGATATGACAATTCTCGTTAAGACTGACATAAAAGTTGTTTTAATAATAATTATATTTTAACAACAAGCAACAATTAAAAAATAATTGATTTAATATCTTCTTTGCACCTTAGGAAAATTAAGGCATTATCCAGTATGAGAAGGATTCAGAACCCTTGGTCATGTAACCTGAACAACAGCACAGACACTAGCTTGCAGGCATGTGAAGACAGGAAAAAGTAAAGCTAGAAAAATATTCTAAAAAAAATGCATACTTTTTATATTGCGTTCTTCTATAACACCAGAAAACTAATTTATTATGTTTAGCTGAATGTACCTGACATGGTCAATTTCCTCTGAGAGGAAATGGGCATTGATGAATTCAGCTCTTTTACTCCAGAACATATGTTGTTCCTAGCTAATGTCTGTCATGAAAGTAGAAGTGCAGAAGAAAGGAGAAGTGCCTATGTCCTCAGAGGATACTTAAAATTGCAGTGAGAAGGTTGAAATGGAACTGGTTTTGATGCTTGACTGTGAAAGACAAGAGTTATACCATGTGTGAACTGACTGCTTCTGTCATGAATGCTTCCATGTTTACTTTTCCTTTACCGTCAGTTTGTTTTTAGGATCCTATATAGTGCTTGCGATGCAAACCAAGTGATCTTGAACAGAAAAAGTGACTATGTTTCTATTAACAGCAACAACAATGAAATCCCCAACCCAAACTCTCTCAAATTTTTCTATATCTGTTAGCATTACTATTACTGTTTAATCTAAAGCCTATTGAAACTAATGGAAAGAATCCCATTCTGGACTCAGAATTAAAATAATAGATAGAAAAGTAAAGGTGAGACCCACTTAAACTGTAGTAGCATAAAGAAAAAACAAGAAAAGAAAAAGGTCTTCAAAATAAGAATCCATTAAAAAACTAAGCTATTATATGAAATCTAACAAAATAAAGTTATATTTTTGTTAGTCACAGACAACAAAAAACAATAAATCATAAAAATAACATCATGAAAAAAGATCAAACTGCAGCTAAACTACAGGAGGAAACTGGTACTTCCACAGAGTAGGCATATTATCGGTTGTATTCTTACTGAGACAAGAAAATGTGCTTTATTTAAAAGAAAAGGAAATCAAATAAGAAAAAATATTAGAACTTCTAATAAGATAGTCTAAACAAGAAATATCAAACTTAGTGAAAATAACATGGTCAGAATCAAACTTACTTCATCTATTCATTTACTCATTGTGACTCTTAACACAAGTACCCACTGTCCAGTGCAGATGGCAGGCAACAGAAACTGTGCATGCAATCAGGTAGAGGATCTGATTCAGAGAATCAACATAGATCTCCTAAATGGTTGCAGAAAAGGACTATGAATATTTGGTTAAGGGGAAGAACTAAGGGAGTGACAGTACATAGAAAGACATGCCCAGGAAGGAGATATACTAGGAAGACATTTGTAAGAAAATCAAAGTATCTCTAAAGCTTGACAAACATAAATTTTTGGAGATCTTTTCATACATGCTGAAGTGGCTTGGTCAGTTTCTGTCATCAATTTATTTCTTGCCAAATGCTAACCTATGAACAGAAATTAAAGAAAAACCTTCTTTGCTCTTTCCCAAATTGAATGGTGGTTATGAAGCACCATATTTCTGGAGATACTAATATATCAGTCAGGATGACAGAAATTACAGTCATAATTTAAAGGAGCTGTGGCCTGTCAGGAGTGATTTTATTTTGCTACATTTATTATTGTCTTCAAACATTCTTACATAGCAAATACTTACTGAATTTTTCAATTAATTTCACAACTAAATGGCTATCTGGCAGAATTTACTTTTTCTCGTCATCTCATTCAAAGTTCAATAGTCATATTTTATTTTTTTTAATTTTCCTCAAAAACCATGCTTCTCCAGCTTTCTGTTGCTGCCCTCGGAACTTCATTTAGTCTATATTTCTGTTTCTCAGCAATGATCATAGATACATGGGTGCTGAGTTTTATGATGGTCATTTAAAAACACGACTCTGCCATTTCAGTGTTACAGTTTATCTAAAAATGAAAATCACAGAACAGCTGGTCTCATTTCCAGCCTTTCTCTTTTAGCCCCGTTTGCTGTATTGCTTTGCAGATGTGTGTTAACTACAAGTCATTTTTACTCCTTGAAGGGCTATGTTTTCATGGAATACTGGCAAGACAACTAAAAAAATGAAGAAATCAAAGTAATAATACTGCTATTTAATTACATATCTAATTAAATGAGAATTTAATTTGCAGTTTTGAAATGACTTTGCAAATCTTAAAGAAGCGCAAAACAAACCAATCCCCTCAAAAAATAACAGAGCACTCTGAGCCTGACAAATACTTTTGTCACAACAACATCATCAATGTGTAAAGTATGTTCTTTGCTTCCTTTATTTCTTTTGCTCAGGAATATCCTAGGGAATCAGACTTACATCATACTGCAAAAAGACAATGTCATTCTGAATAAGATTGGATAACAATAGTCACTAGGATAAGCCTTTTTGTTTCAGTTGTGCTGGAGAAACCCACAGCAGATAGGTTGGCATTAGATATTCCTTAAAGGTCCCTTCCAACCCAGAGCACTCTATGATTCTGTTCACTAGAGAAACCAATGATGGGGAAAGGGAGGGATCAAGTTAACTCAGGGAGGAATAAACATGGGAAAAGAGACGGATTAGATGATAAAAAGAACTGTATTTGAGTAAACAGGTTGATGGTCGTCAACCTTCTGGTTATGCCCTGTGTCTGATCACTGCAGTCTGTCCTATCCTGCCATTAAACTACATTTTTAATTATTTCTCTAAATGAGTGGCTTTCTATTCTGTACGTATGTGCACGGTGTGTGGGTGCCAGTAGCTCGAATTGGACTGTGGGTCATAGGATCTAGTATGTGGTGCCAGAAACTGGCATGACTGAAGGTATTGATGTCTGTCTGTTTAGCAGCCAGTATCAAGTTAGTCTGTCTGGGGCACAAGTGAGATGACTTCGGAGCCAGTTATGTGTGTGTCAAGGGATTCAAGGGCCAGTCACGGGGGAGACTCTGTGTCTGAGTTACTGAAGAAATACACAATGTCTATCTCTGTGTATGTTGGTGCATAAACAGTGTCTGCATCAGCAGCTGGAGTAGGGCTGCAGGCTCTGGGGGCTTGTGTGTTCTGGTGGCCCCTACTGGGCAGCGCAAGGATCCAGGAGTCAGCTATTGAGTTGACCACGTGCCTAAGTCTACAGGCTACAGGTGAGATCCGTGTTTTACATACAGATATATTTCCCACTAACAGAATTCCATGCTGATCAGACTGTATGAAGCCATTGGCGAAGTTAGCACTTGTACTGAATGCTGTGTTTTCTGCCTGTGGGGATCTGTGTGGCCAACTGTCTGCACATGTGTGTCAATGAGAAACCCTCTAACTGAAATTATCTTCTCCCAAACAATCCATATTCACATATCACCAGTGAAGATATGTTGTTCAACAGTCTAGAAGGCTAAGAAAGAGGCTTACTCCAGTTCCTTCCTGTCACAGACACACCACTGTGAAGCAAATTAATTTTTTTGCTTGAGGACTGGAAGACACTACAGGTGGTTACACAGGTATGTAGCCTACTTGTTAAGCACTCAGGTGAGAGACCTGCATTTCAACTGTCATGACCATGCCATGTGTTTTCCAGGATTTGGTCATTAGGTAGCACCTGTACAATTCAAATGAAATCCTAACTGAATGAAAAATTGATGGAAAAATAAAATCCTTGCAAACTTGCAGTGTCACTTTTAAGGACCTATTTGGAGTATAACTATATGGGCAAGGAAATTCTTTAGTTTGGCTTGTTGATCTTGAAGCTCAGGAGTTTATCTTGAAGTCTCAGGAAGATATCTGCAGCGCTCATGAGAGGAAAAAAAAAATCTATAACTGAAGTAAGTTTCTAATTGTGGTTCAACTTATTAAACCAAAGTTCTCTTACTGTCAAAAGGTAGACTGTATACAGATCATGTATATAGAATCAAGAATATATTGCTAATATAACTAACATAATACTAATTTAATAATCCAAATCATACGAATATAGAAAAGCCTAACTTATAGCAGAGCTTAAACTGTTATACAAAAACCCAGCCCCTTGCTGGAGACAAGAAGTCACCAGCACTTCCAGAAGAAGAAGCTGAATGTGGTGGGCTCCTTTCCTTCTCTCTCCTGGGGTTCCCCCTGGATTTCCTTTTATACATTCCCCCTATCCCCACAGAAGGGGTAAAAGCTTTCCTGCAGCCCCCCAATGCCACCTTGGGGCTGTTTGTGGGTGAAGGTGTGTCAGTGGCACTCCCGAAGCTGGAGTTCAGACAGGCTGGGCAATGGGTGCTTGGCCAGTGGGTGCTTGGGAAACCCAGCTCAGCCTCGATCAGGCCAAGGGCAGCCTTTCCCAGACTGATGCAGCCTGACACTAGCCCCCAGTAGTTGCAAAACTGTATTTCCTGGGCTATGAAATACATTGGGTTTAGGCTATAAACTGGCTTAAGGCATACTGGGGGCATTGCAAGACAGTTAAAGTCCTCCAGAGATGAGCCAGGGACTCCTGAGGAAATAGGAACCAACAGGGAAACATCCATGAAACCCCTCAAGTCCACATGAATCTCATGTGTTTTAACAAGGTCAAGTGCAAGGGCCTGCACCTGGGTCAGGGCAATCCTCAGAATCAATATAGTCTGGGGGATGGAGGGATAGAGAGCAGCTCAGCAGAAAAGGACTTGGGAGTACAGGTGGATGAAAAGCTAGACATGAGCCAACAACACACACTCATGGACCAGAAGGCCAGTCTCATCCTGGGCTTCATCAAAAGAAGCGTGGCCAGCAGATTGAGAGGGGAAATCCTGCCCCTCTGCTCTGCTTTGATGAGATCCCACCTGGACTATTGTGTCCAACTCTGGAGACCTCAACACAAGAAGGACATGGACCTGTTGAAACAGGTCCAGTGGAGGGCCACAAAAATGGTCAAATGGCCGGAGAACCTCTCCTATAGGCTGAGAGACCTGGGGTTGTTCAGAATGGAGAAGACTACGGTGAGACCTTGTAGCTGCTTTTCAGTGCGTGAAGGGGGCCTACAGGAAAGCTGGAAAGGGGCTGTTTACAAGGGCATCTAAAGATAGGAAAGGGACAGTGGTTTTAAACTAGAGCAGGTAGACTTAGATTAGACATTAGGAAGAAGTCCTATGAGGGTGATGAAACTTGATGGGTCTTTGAGCAACTCGATCTAGTTAAAGACATCCCTGCTTACTGCAGAGGGGTTGGACTACATGGTCTTTAAAGGTCCCTTCCAGCCCAATGCATTCCATGACTCTATGATTCTTTAATTCTATAATTCTAGAATTTGGCTGGTATACTACCTTTTAACCATCGTAAATCAAGGTACATTCTGCACGCAGTATGTAGTTGTATTGTTTCCCTGTATGTAGCTTTATTCCCTTAAAAGATTTTAAAACCTCTGACAGTAGTAAACCAATAAATAGGAAAATTTCAGCTGTCTTTAAGAGAATAAAATGTCATGTAAAAGAATACAAGGGCTTCCAGTTCCTAAAAATGAGTTTGTTTGGGGTTTTGTGTCCTGAACTGCTAATACATTAGCTGCCCATTGTTTCACAATGATAAATAGGGTAAGTCAGCTCATGTTATGTTAACATAAACCTGAAACAATACCAGAGAGACAAGTGGAGGATGAGGGCCAAAGTATACAAATGAGAACAGTTGTAAGAGTTTAGCTCTACCACTTAGAGTGAATATAAAATTTAAAGAGTCAGTAATTGCATCTTTGTATGTGCACAGTATCTGATACAAATTTACCACGTGAAGATGTAACCTCAGCAGTTATTAATTCTGCTGTCAGAACTCTCTAACACAAGGATAGCTAATGCTTGGAATTTGCAGTTTTATGAAAAAACTGAAATCTGAGTTATGTAAATATAAAAGGAGAAAACAAAAATACATCAAGTAAAATTCATAGAAAAGCTAGTAGTTCAATGTAATTGCATGGAAAATATCTTACCATGATTTTAAAATTTAAAAAATTAAAATCTTTGTCTTCAACAATATACCAAATATCTTATACAGAGGCATTTGGTCTGGTGGAAGAAAAATGGACATAAGGATTTTAGTTTTTACTGATCCAAGGCAAAGATTTCTGGCTGCAGGCATAACATTCCATTGGTAATTTCACACCACACTGCATTTATACATAAATTTCTAGCTTTGCCTTCTTTGACTGTTTTATGAGAATTCGTCCATGTTCCATCTTGCGAATATACATCAAACTGATACACTGAAAAGACATAGATTATGAAAACTTAATCTGATCTAACCTTTTATTACCACAAAGTATACACATAGGTTATGCAAACCCGTAGAGACTCTTGAAGCTTCCACCATCAGCCAGATGGCTGCATTGCTATTACTCACTCATCTCTCCTAAAGCGCATGTGATCTGAGAGACTCAATGATTCAATTACTATTCAGCAAGTTGTGAATATCTTGTGGGTTCTTTGCAGTCTCCTCAAAATAGCTAGCTCCTCAAAATAAACTAGGCATGCAGCAAATCTAAGCAGTAATTTAAATTATGAAGCAGTAATAGGAAAAATATAAAAGCCATCCTAAATGAATAGAGTACTGAAAGTGTTTCTCCCGCTGAGCTACATTACATTCTTGTAATGTTACATGATGGACATTCTTCTCTGTCAGGGATGTTATTTTGTTGATCTCCATGAAAAATTAAATTAATGTGTTTTGAAGAATGGTGCAGTTTTACTTGCTATAGAAATGAGTTCTAAGAGAAAAAAAAATAGATCTAAAATAATCACTGACACCTTCATACCTTGTACACTTCATAGAGAGCTGTATTCTGGATTGTTAAATTGGTCTGGACTACATTTATTTTATCGTGAGTTTCTCTGCCTTTGAATCTTTTTCTGAAGTGACTGTCAACATCCACCTCCGCACTCAGACCCCCTCATTATCCCCAAATAAAAGGTAGCAGGTAGATTCACACACGGAGAACAGGAGTGCAGCAGCTTTAATACGGAGCTGACTCGACGACGTTGTCAGAATCCAAATTTAATCAACAGTGCCACCATGTGGTTGTACAGCATCAGGCTTTAAAGCTCACCCGCAAAAATGATTGAATGGCTAGAAACACGTTTGTATTTTGAAACTGATGTCTTACTAACAGAGCAATCGAAGTTACTGCATGTGAGTTGTTAATTTTAACGTAAAAGTAAAGCCGATGTCTCCACAGCAATATGTTGGCCGTTATAAATTTTCTGTAATTGCTCCCCTATCTTGAAGACTTAGTAATCTTGAACTTCCTATAAACAATATATCTTTTTTAAGGTTTCAGTACATTCCAGGGAAAGGTTCATAAAGCAGACTGAATTTTTTAGGAATAATTTTACCCTTCACCAACCTGCTTGCTCTACGACACATGTTTTACTTTAAAGTATATAGGAGATTATTAAGGATAATACTGTTCTTAAAACAATTGCCCTTAATGCAGTAATTTTATTTCAAAGAGTTTTGTTCAGAATACTTGATGGTACTGCTTTAAATTACTTCTTTTGGCATACTAAAAAGACAATCACAAATAAATATTAACTATATATCTACAAAAACAGAATTTCTTTCCAAATAATAGAAAGATCTGTCATATTTCATATAGATCACAGTCTGCATACAAAAATTCTAAACGTCTTGTCCCATCTTTTCACATCTCAGATACAAGGCAGCAACAGCAGCATGTCTCAGGAAGAGTTGAAAATGAATACTTAGTGAAGTAACAGTAAGACGGCTAGAATAAAGGTCACTGACAATTTTAAATAAACAAAGGTGCCTTTGTAGCCCATCCTTGGTAGAGAATTTGGGGAAGGACTTAAGCTGCCACCTGTACATAGACCACATTGAATCTGACAGCACACTAGAGATGACACCCATAAGACCATGTTTCAGTAGCAAATCATTACTTTTATTTAACATTGTATTTTCCACACATCGGCTGCATCCAAAATGTGAAGATAAGTTTGAGTGATGGGTTGTGTCTGGCAGGATTTTCTGGTAGCAGGGAGTGGGCTGTGGAGGTGGCTCCTTGTAAAACTTCCCAGAGCCTCCCTCAGCCCAGGTAAAGGCCAAGGTCAAGCCAATCAGCAGCTCTGAGAACAGTGTATTTAAGAGGAGAAACCTGCTAGGCCAGCCTTCTTGTCCTGTCTTTTGTGTTAGGGATTTTTTTGTTTTGGAGAGGAGGGGAAGGTGAAGAGAGAAACCATGCAGTGGTCCATGAGGAAGGAGAGGGGATAGAAGGGCACTGGAGAAGAGATGTCCCTGGGCTTGTGTTGAGATGGCAGGATGAGACCCTGCAAACTGTCACTCTGGTCTTCAAGGGCAGGAAGGAGGACTTGGGTAACTACAGACCGGACAGCCTCACCTCCATCCCTGGAAAGGTGATGGAACATCTTATCCTCGGCACTGTCTCTAGGTATATCAAGGATAAGAAGGTTATTAGGAGCAGTCAGCATGGCTTTGCCAAGGGGAAGTCATGTTTGACCAACCCAATAGCCTTTTATGAAGATGTAACCAGGTGGGTGGATGGTGGCAGTGCAGTGGATGTGATCTATCTGGATGCGCCTGAAGCAAACCATGACTCTGAGGAGACGCTGTGCTGGAGTAGAGTAACTGCAGCATGTGAGTGGGTCCCACACTCGTAGGAAGGACTCATGCAAAGGAAGAGGATTGTATCCCATGAGAGGGACATCATGTGGCATCAGGGGAAGACTGTGAGGAGGCCTCTGTTTGTAAACAATGATAGGAACAGCTCTAAGTGTTTCTCTGCAGATTGTGGGTATAAAAGACAAAGAAATGTAAAATACAGTTAATAAAATTTATGTGATCAAATAAAATAAAATTTACCATTAAATAACTTTTTAAAAAAGATTTTTAAGAGCTATTATGCTGAAATTTAAACATCAATTCTCAACATATAATTCAGAGGTCTCCTTACACAATTGATTTTTCTTTACCATAAATCTGGAAGGATTCCAAATCATGGGATATTTTTTTTTTTTTGGTCACAGACTAGTTATGGGCATGTAATGTACTTTTTTCAAAGAATGGGTCTCATTGGCTTGTACTCTTAGACAATGATCTTAAATAAAGAAAAATAAATAAAATATTATGTTCTATAAATCTAATAGAAAAAAAAATCCAGCAGGTAGCAAGTATAAAGAATAAGTAGGAAAAAAATTCATTTATTTTGAAGAAAGTGACAAACTATAGTCTCTATATATAGTTAAAGAGAAAAGACAGAACCTTGGCCTGACAACGGACATGAGAGAGAGAGCAAACACACCACTAGGCTTTAGGAAGAAAAAGAGAAAGACTGTCTTTGAAAGCTTCTTTAACCTGGAAAATCATTACATTGCTAACATTGGAAGACTGGAGGGAAAAGAAATGTGTAGCAAGGTTTTGTTTACATTTTCTTTTATTTATATTATTTTTAATTAATGTTTTTCCTTATTTTAATAAGTGCATTCCTTTAGTTTCTGCTCAAATAAAGATAGATTACAAGATTCAAGATATTTGGGGTATTGTCTTTAGGGAAGAAATGGTGACTGGTCCATATTTGACAGGTAGACATGACTTCTGGTCCTTTCACAGCTTAATTTGAAAAACGTAGATCCATGATATTTTAAAAAGTGTTCACAAATAGCAACTACTTACTCCAAATGCATTGAATTTATGCCTTCTCAGTCACACACACACACAAAAAAAGACTAAAAAGTAAATCATGGAAAATCAAGAAAATAAAAAATAAAGGAAGAAATGGGAATAAACAGGTTTTATAGATCACAATTTCATCCATTTTCACATTTTAATTCGCCTCATATTTCAAAAGCAAAGCATCATCAATGTTAATAAAACAAACAAAAAAACCTCAACAAATTGTGACCTTTTAGCTTGAGAGGCTGCACTGCTAAAAGTTCATCTGTGAATTGGCCAGTTACTTATTAGATGGTTCATAAGATGGTAAAACACCAATCATCCAATTTATAAAACCAGATGGGGTAATTATGCAGAAATGCTTGGGAAATTATATGATTAAAGGTCAAGCTAATGTATTCAAGGAATCCAAATGGGCTTCAGCTCAGGTAGACAATGAGGAATGATCCTTGCAAGTACACATACAAACAGCTGAGGTGACCGATGTACCAATCCAATGTTCATTCACACACTAAGTGTGAAATGGACTTTAGTTTTATATCATAGAATCACAGAATCATTAAATGCTTTGGGTTGTAAGGGACATTTAAAGGTCATCTAGTCCAACCTCCCTGCAGTGAGAAGGGACGTCTTTAACCAAATCAGGTTGAACAGCCCTGTCCAACCTGGTCTTGAACATTTCCAGGGATGGGGCATCTATCATCTCTCTGGACAACCTGTTCCAGTGTTTCACTACCCTTATTGTAGAAAATTTATTCCTTACACTTAGTATACATCTATCTTCTTCTAGCTTGAAACCATTACCCCTTATCCTATTGCTATGGACCAGTTGTGGTCTCAGAGCCTGCAGTATGACAGTTTGCTGCTGGTTCCTCTGTTTCACTTGTGGGGTCCTCCTCTGAAAGAAAGCAGGACCAAAGACAGCCCTCTTCCCAAGCAGACTATGAGGGGTTCTGAAACCGATTTTCCAGTTCACTCACCTAGGCTTGAAACAGTTGCATGACTACTTGCTGCTCCCTTTTCTTCTTCTGTCTGAGTATGCTGCAGAAACTTTTCTTTTTTTCTGCAGTGCTGATGGTGTCTCCTTGTCTTCCTTCTCCGGTTATTTCTGCCATGTTCCTCATGGCTTTCAGTTTGAACTCAGCATCTACCACACAGGTTTGAAAACAGCTGATGGCTTGGGTGGCAGAATTTTGCTTCTCTGCTACATGTCTTAGCTGCCCCTTCAGGTCAGCATTTTCAGCTTGAACCTTTTCTGCCCAGCACATCTGTGACAATTTTCTTCTGCTAGTCTGATATTTTCATCCATCATCTCCATAAACTGTACCTCTAACTTCTCACGTCTTTGTCTGACGGTGTTCATATAATATGAGACATCTGCATCCAGCTGAGCCTGAAGATTCTCAGCTGGCTTCCATGAGGCTCAATTCTGCTTGTCCTGTGCCGGTAAAGCTCTAGCAGGCTCTCTCCTTTCTCCAGCCCTCTGCTGAGGTAATGATTTCATTACCAGTTCTTCAGCAGTTCTTTGGATGGGCCATGGCACCGGAGGATCCATCAGGCGCTCTATGGTCTCCTGCAAATGCCTCCACCTCTCTTTCAGCCACTCAGTGAGTGCAGCTAGTTTAACAATATTCTGCTGGAACCTCTCTGCTTCTTTACATGCTTCCAGAGAACTTCCCTTTCTCAGGAGGCAGTTCTCCATCTCTAGGATTTTGCATTGCCTCTCCAGCTCTTCCAAGACATGCTGTAGGTGGGCATTCTGCTCCAGCAGCCGTCCGTGCTGCCAGGAAGCACCAAGTCATGCCCCTCAGGCTTTGGCAGCTGGAGTAGAGTTGTCTGCTGTCCAGTACTGTAGCTTTTGGAGTCTCTCTTCTGTAGTGCCAGCCAGAAAGACCAAGGCTGGATATGACAGCTGTCAGAGGAGGAGGAAGAACTCTGCATCTCCTGATGGCCCTGGTGCCCAGAAGGACCTTCAAGCCGGTCCCAGCAGTGCAGCTGGTGGGAGTGGAGATGCTTACCCTCCAGCCAAGCCAGCAGTGCCTCCAGCTCCTGTCAGCACCCATCCTTCTGTGCAAGGCTGCTGGGGGCCTATGCCAGGCACCAGTGGGGAAACTGCACACCACAGGCCCCCAGCCCACGCCCAGGGGTGTGCGAGAGTGGCCCTGTAGGTGCGACCTAGAGCAGGCACCCATCAGCAAGCAACGTCCAGCCACTGCCTGGGAAGTAGGGGCTCAGTACATGTAGTCGTTGCTCTTGAAGACAAATGTCAGGAAAATAAATGTCCCCTCCCCTCCTCCTTTCTTTTAGCTTTTACTGCTGAGTAGACATCATATGATATAGAATATCCCTTTGGTCAACTTGGGTCAGCTGTCCCAGCTGTGTCCCCTCCCAAGATCTTGTCCGCTCCCAGCCTACTGGCCTTTGAGGGAGTGAGGGGTGAATGTTGGAGAGGTAGCCTTGATGCTGTGGGAACACTGCTCAGAGGTTGCCAAAACAATGCTGTGTTATCAAAACGTTTTTGGCTACAAGTACATGCCCAGCATCATAAGAGCTTCTATGGGGAAAGTTAACTCCATCCCAGCTACCTCCAATGACGTACCTTTTGCATCAAGTTCAGGTACCACATAATTTAATATACATATATGAATCTTCTAACTATCCTGTTGTATTTAATTCTTGTTACTGAAATCTCTTCTTACGAACACTCTAAGGTCCCTTCCAGCCAATGCCATTGTATGATTCAAGGGAAGTTATTGTCCCTCTGTACTCAGCACTGATGAGGCCACACCTTGAGTATTGTGTTCAGTTTTGGGCACCTCAGTATAAGAGAGATGTTGAGGTGTCAGAGCGAGTGCAGAGGAGGGCAACAAAGCTGGTGCAGGGCCTGGAAAACAGACCTTATGAGGAGCGATTGAGGGAGATGGGTCAGTTCAGTTTGACGAAGAGGAGGCTGAGGGGGGATCTCATCATGCTCTACAATTACTTGAAAGGACATTGTAGAGAGGTTGGTGCTGGTCTCTTCTCACAGGTAATTAGGGACAGAACCAGGGGGAATGGTTTCAAGTTGCAACAGGGCAGGTTTAGGCTGGACATTAGGAAGAAATTCTCCACAGAAAGGGTGGTCAGACACGAATGGACTGCCTAGGGAAGTGGTTGAGTCGCCATCCCTGGATGTGTTCAAGTATTGTTTAGATGGGGTGTTGGGTGATATGGTTTAGGGGTGACCTTGTAGTGTAGGGTCAATGGTTGGACTTGATGATCCCAAGGGTCTTTTCCAACCTGAATTGTTCTATGATTCTATGATTCTATGATTCTGTGATAATAATTGGACACCAGGACTGACTTGGTTTACATCATTGTTGGATTCACCCAGTTCCTTGTGAAACTCACTCATCATCAGTTCAGGTCCTTCCTGCCATATTACTTACAACATAGAACTCACATCACAGATTATTTTGCCCCTGAGGTTAAATCTCCTTGGGGCACACACAGGGTCTCCCCATCCTTCTGCATTACCCACCAAGTACACCCAGGTCCTTACATAAAGACAATCCCACAAATGGGTTTGCCTTTTTCAAAGGAGGAGTAACCCACACTACCTTCCCCAGATGCTTCCCTGTGTGCATTATGGAGACCTTATCTCTGTCCCTAGTATGTAGGGTTTTTTGGAGGCAGGATGAGGACAGTTGGCATATTCTCTGGCGTTAACCAGCCAAGTGGATTCTTCTAAGTTTATACCCAGTGCTTCTGTGCCCCATTGCCTGAAACAGCCAATATAGTCTTTACGCCATTATCACTCTCAGTCTTTCCAGAGGCTTATGGGTGATAAGGGATGTGATACATCCATTCAATGCCATGTTTCTCGATCCAAGAGTTTATGAGGTTGTTTTGGAAATGAGTCCCATTGTCTCATTCAATCTTTTCTGGGTTACCACGTATTCCCAGCAGTGGCATGGTTTACAGGGTTTACAGCCAAACAGTAGTTACTTTGATCATGGTGAATACTTGCCTTGACATGTTCATGGCAATGGTCCAATATATTCTATTTGCCAGTCCTTTGCCAGCTGCTGAAGTCTGTTGCAGGAAGAATTTACTCTTGCAGCTTGCTTGACTGAAGAACATCTCACATTCATGAGTGACCCCTGTGATAGCCTCCATGGTCAGGTCCACCCATCAGTCATGAGCCCATCTGTATGTTGCATTCCCTGTATGCATCATGCCACTAGTGTTGCATGGCTAATGCCCTGTGGAGTTGGTTACAAGTGGAAGATGACCACTTGGCAATGCAGGAGTAAAGCCATCATGTAGATGCTCACATGTCCAAAAGTCATACCATGAAGAATATTGAAACAATAAGGCTGACAAAATTCTAGTAGCTCAGATGGAACTGGACTAGGAGCATGAGGGTGAGCTATTTGTAACTCGATATGCCCATGATATATTAGGACATCTAGGAAGAAATGCAACTATGTGACATGCCTTTAGAGCGATATTTTCTACCTGGACAGAGATGTCCCGCTACCATGCAGAAGCAGCCCAGATGGGTTTACACCTGCCAACTGGTCTCCTTCCAGTCCTGTAGCTGCCTTCATAGGGCATTAGCCACCATCCAGGAGTCAGCACAGAGACGGAGTGTTGGCCATATTTCTCCATCAGCAATCTCTAGGGCTAGTTGGATGGCTTTCACTTCTGCAGACTGACTTTACTCACCTTCTCCTTCTGTGGCTTCAATGACTTGACAAGATTCTTCTGGTTTTTTCCTCCCCATACACTTAAGGTCTCCCTTGCTTGAGTTATAATCACCTTTGCTGGTTATGTTACATAAGTCTCTTTCCTGGACCCATATCCATAAGAAAGCTGTGAGCAGGAAAGTGTGTGTAAGTAACCTACTATCTCTTTTGTGGAAATAATGAAGTCATCCTAGGGAGACTCCAAAAGCATAAGTTAGTATCAGCACTGTTTATGCTAATATGATGGAGTTTTCAATTAATTTTTATGAAGATTAAGGGTATAAATTCTTTTAAATTATGTAGGGTTTTTTTCCATTTATTTGTGAGATAAAGAACCATCCTCTTCACAAATTTGAGGTGGATATTACATGCTCAAAGCTCCTCATGGAAAACAGAAAGGATTTCAACTCAGAAAATCCATGATTTATGAAAAAAAAATTAGATAAATAAAATTTGAAAAAGAAATCTGAAAGTACAAGAAGAATGGTTTTGGAAGAGATGAACAAATCTCATATTTCACACTCTAAGAGCAAGCATTTTACTTTCCAAACTTACTTTTATTCAAATTGCCGAGTTTGAATTACAACAGTGCCTGATAAGTAGTTCCATTTTGTCATAAAAAGTTCCTACTTCAATTATGAAGTCTGACAGTGTCCTGGTTTGAGAGGACCAGGAAAAAAAGTTCTCTGCCTTGGATCAGTGACAATCACAGTGGTGGAAGAAGGGGCAGCTGTGCCTATGGGGAGGAGAGGATGTGTCAGGTGACCCAATGGACCAAGCATGGTATTCCCTCTGATGGTGCTCAGCTTAAGGGCCACTAAGAGGAGCCTTGGGACCTTTAGCATTTGTTGTGCTGGGAGGATTGCCACTGGCTCTTTGTCATCTCTCTATCATCTCTCTCTGTGCTGTTGGTGTTTCCCGTTTCCACACTGCAGAGGAAGACCATCTGATGGGACAGGTTGTCTTCCTCTGCCCCCCACCCTGGGTGGTAGCAACACAGCTCCTTTTCTGTTTTTTTTTTTAATTTATTTTTTTACTATCATCTGGACTCTGTGCTCTGGTGCTCCTGTCTGCTGCCAAATCCTATCAGGGACCTTGTCATTCAGAAGATGTGGGTCCCACATAAGCATATTTTTTTATATCTTTGAGCACATTTGCTTATCCGTATATATCTCTACATAGTTTGATATCTTCATTGATGTTGTTAGCACTTTTTTTCCATTAAACTGGTTCAAGTGTTCTTCAACTTCTAGGTCTCTCTCCCTGGTTACCCTGTTATCCTCCCCTGGGAGGGTAGTGGTAGGATTACAGAGAGCATTTGTCAGAGTTTAGTGGCCAACCCAGCCTTAAACTCTGACAGACAGTGCTGGGACTTAACCTAATGAAAACACAGAAAACAAGAAGAAAGCTGGTGTCACCCAATGCAATAAATGTAAGATTGCCACTCAGAGTGGAGGAGTCAAAGACGTGAGTGTAAACCAGAAAGAACCTTTCTTGGCAAGAAGTTTGAAAATAGGCAGGGTTAGTTGTCCCTCAGTTAAACTCTCTCCTCAATTATCTAGATGTGAACCCCAAACTCTCACATCATAATTATTGCAGATGTGTACTAGACTCAATAGCATCAATGAGCATGGTCTTATCCTAGAGTTTATTGACAAGGAAAATAATAATCTACTATTGCTGTGAAATATTTCAGTTGATCAAGATACAGATACAAGGCTCTACCAGCTCTGATGTTGTTCCTGATGTAAAGGAACAAACATAAGGAACAAATACAATGCTGTGCTTCTTTATTGGTTTTATTAAAATAGTTACACATGCATCTTTCTATATACTTTTTTCCCTTTTTTTTAAAAAAAATATAATTCTTCAAAGACAAACATAAATTGTTTAAATCCTAATTTAAGCATCCTGGGTAAATATTCAATAGTGTTTCTATATGGAATTCTCTATATTATGTGCAGATAATATTAGTATTTATTAGTTCTTACAATTTAGACTTCGCTACTGTGATTTTTTTTAAATACAGAGTTTGGTATAAATATTCATCCCCTCTTAGTCTAAGGAACATTTCTATTCTTTTAATTCTTTCATCTTTCTTAGTCACTTGAAGTGTATAAGATAGAGTACTTTTTATGAGCACTTTTTATGCAAATTCAATAATATGGTAGGCTTATTAAATTATGTGACTTGTAAAAGTCTCTCTGAAATCATTCTATCTGAGGTCAACCAGATTTAAATCAATTGAGAACTGAGGTCTGCACATTTGAACTTATTTCTGAATAAATTAACCTGGTTTAAACAATAGGATAAAATCTCAAGCTACACAAATAATGACACCAAATCTGAGATTCTTATATTAAGTAGATCAAACCCAGAGAAAAACATCATGCTATTTAATCTCATCAAGTTTACTTTTTTTAGTGTAACAAGAGCTCCAAGTCTCTTTAAACATATTTAAAAGAGGTTGTGAGAAAAGGAGATTTAAAATATTAACAGGATTGAAGCAGACAGAAAAATCTCCTATTTGTTCTCATGAGCTGATGTGGGGCAGAGAATAAAAGAATGTACTGCCAAGAAATATATTTTTAACTCTCTTTCGAATCTTCCAGAACTCAAAGTTTAAAACTGTGCAGAATAATAAACATACAGATAGGTTTCTTTGTTACATGGCTCATCCCACAATACTACAGAAAAGGCTGCAACATTTGAAGAAATGAGCACAGTCCCTCTTTCTTCTCTCCAGTCAGTCCAGCTTTTCTGCCAGCATGTAAGAAATTGAGACCATTTCAAATGCTTTTTACATTGATTTTTCTAAAGTAAAAATGATACACCTTTTATTATCAAGCCTACCTTAAGCTAGCCTAGAAAATTGCATGGAAGCTACCTCCCACCACAGCTCGGGTTGTGTGGGCTTTGATGGAGTGCAAGAGAAGAATGAGGATAAGCTGCGTGATTCTGCAAGAATGAAGGAGATCATAGCTTCTCACTTCGGAATGAGAGTGCAAAGGTGAGAGAACAGCAGCGCAGGTTCTGCATCACTACCTGAGTCCAGAAACGTGAGACATACCACAGAATAAACTGCCTTTTTCTCAGGCTACTTTCACCTACATACTCCTGTTCAATTCAGCACCACAGACCTCCTTCTGAAAAATAGGTTATCAGAAGCACATTCATCTTCTGTTTGGAGAAGTACATTTTTCTCCTCTCTTTCTCACAAGATCTGCCTATATCTGAGTTTCTTGTTTCTTTCTTTCATTTTCTTAGATGACAGGATGAAGTTGGAATGAACCTTAGCGGGTCGTCTACTTCAATATCTGTCATAATGCACGGTCACCTATAAGATCGTATCAGCTTCTCCAGAATTTTACCCATTCAGTTCTAGAAAATCTCTAAGGGGAGAGACTGCATCCATGCAAGATTTTAATTATAATCTCTCTCTCTCTCTCTCTTTCTCTCTATTTCTGCCCATTTTCCCACATTCTTCCACTATACAATCTTGAGGCTGACCCTATCATCCCAGTGACCTATCCTGTTGGTACAGACAGGCACCTCCCCTCTGAAGCAATCTGAACAAGCCTCAGGTTCCTCACCTTCAATCTTTCCCTTGACCTCACTCCAGTTGATCAACATCATTCTAGCATTGGGGTAGTCAAGCTGTCCCCAGTATCTAGATGTGGTCTAATGAGTATCAGGCAGGGGTGGATAACCCCTTCCTTCAGTCTATTGGCTGTGTTCCTGTTGATATATTACAGGATGCTGTTGGCCATCTCTGTTGTAAAGGCAAGTTGATCGCTCATACTTTTCTCATTGTCAGCCCAGGACCTGCTGACAGGGCTGCTCTTCAGTCTGCCTTGCTGTCAGAGATATTTCTCCATCATAGATAATAGTGTAGAAACTTTTTGCTGTTCCTTCACAAATAAGGCAATTTGATCTCAGTTACGCATAATTTGCAATTTGGATTCTCTGTGTGCATCTTGCATATTTTTTTTTTTTTCATTTGAGGTAAGAGGGTGCCTTCGGAATAAGTTTCTTGACCTTCAATGCCTACTGAATTTTGGCTCACACTAGAGAAAAGCCTTCTAGTGTGCAAAGAAGATTCTTTCTGGATGAAAACCAGTGGGTAGGTGAGTTTCAGGAGCATGCTAAGTGCACTTTAGCTGTTTAAGTATATTCACACCACAAGACCACACTAGAGTTCTCCTGAAGTCAGAATTCCAAAACTCAACATCAAGTCTTCTGCTCAAGAAAACTGTTCCTACAGGGCTTGAATACTAGCTAACGTACACATATTGTTTCCTTCAAGGCTTGATATTTACCATTACAAATGGTAAAGAATCTAAAAATCAAGAATTAACCAGAGACCTGTGTGTTTTTGGAGCATGAAAATTCCTTGGTATCACTTTTATTTCTGTAGTCAAAAAAAGTAATTGAGGAATAGGTATTTTTCTACTTATTGTTTTCCTCTTCTGTAGGCAGAAACAATCAAATGTAGTAAAACAGTATTAATCACTCTGTTGATGCAAATCCTAGAACACCTAGTTGTCTGAAATACAACACATGTGAAAGGTATAATGCAGAATAAAATGTTAAGCTCAGAGATCATGTTTTACAGCTACTATTTTAAGTTGGTTTGTTTTCCAAAAAAAACATCACAACTCAAGGGGAAAAATAATTGATCCATTACAGACTATTTTCCTACTGTCAACCTTCTCGTCTGGGGGAAGAAAGATGCTTTCTGTAAGTCAACTGTCGAACTTCAGAGGTTACTATTTGGAAAAAAAAAAACAAATCTCACATAACTTTTTCTTTGTTTATTTCACAATATAACTTTTAAGTGTATATTAAAGGAATTATATTTATTTAACCTAAATAGTTAAAGGGCAATAATATGAAAGAAAGGAAGGCCTAGTCACACTGAACATTAGTCATAAAGCAAGGAGTAATGGGCTCAGCTAAAATAATAAATTTACCTTGGTTATTACAAGAACCTCCTAAGAAAAGGACAATCAGAGTATAGAAAGACTTCTTATGTAAAATAGTACAGTCTTTGTAGACATTAAAGGTAAAATTAAAAAGCTATCTGTAAAACATTGTGAACTTTCAGAGACTGAGTTGGATGACCAATAACATACTTTCAAATAATGGGTTCACCTTGGCTGGATGCCAAATGTCCACCAAATCGTGTTATTACTAACCCTCCTCAACAGAATGGGAGGAAAAAATACCACAAGAAACCCTCATGGGTTGAGATAAGGACTCAGAAATCACTCACCAATTACCACTACAGACAATACAGACTCGTCTTGGGGAAATTGATTTTATTGCTTATTAACAGCAAAGTAGGATGATAAGAAATAAGACAAACTAGAAAAATGCTTTCCTCTCGCCCTTCTTCCCAGGCTCAGCTTTGCTCTCAACTTTTCTGCTTTCTCACTGTGAGCATCACAGGGAGAATGGAGGTTGTGGTCAGTTCATAACGCTTTGTCTCTGCTGCTCCTTCCTCCTCACGCTCTTTCTGTGATCCAGCATGGGTCAGTCCTTCATAATCTAATCCACAGGAGGCAGTCCTTCATAACATTCTCCAGCTTGGGCCCTTCCCACAGGCTGCAGTTCTTCAAGAACTGCTCCAGCACGTATCCTTTCCACAGGTTACAGTCCTCCAAGGGCCTGCTCATGTGTGGCCTCTCTGTGGACTGCAGCTTTCTTCAGAATGTATCCAACTACTCCAGCTTGGGGTCCTCCATGGGCTGTAGGGGTATCATCTGTATCTCCATGGTCTTCTCTGAGTGCTGCAGGAGAATCTCTTCTCCAGCACCTGGAGCACTAACTCCCCCTACTTCTTCACCAGCCTTGGTATCTGCAAGATTGCTTCTCTCACTTATTTTCATCTCTCTTTCAACTGCTGCTGCACAGGTTTTTTTTCCACTTCTGAAACACGTTATCACAGGGATATTATCAACATCACCGATTGGCTCAACTTTGGCCAGCGGTAGGTCTGCCTTGGAGCCACTTCAAACTGGCTCTGAGGGCAGTTTATGATGTCTTCTCACATAAGCCACCCCTGTAGCCCCTCTGCTATAAAAATCTTGCCATGTAAACCCATTACAGTATTATTCACAATATTATGAGAAAAAAAGGTAAACGGTTAAAAATATCCAGAATTGGAGGTACACAAACTCCTTCCACATTGAAATCAAGATGTTCTAATAAGGGAAAGGAAAAATGCCACACAAAATGCAATAAACTTTTGGTGGTTAATTTAATTTGTAATTTGCCCTAGGTATGATTAAAATTGTATTGACTGACTTTTAAAACACTTGCATATAATTCTACTGCACTAAGAAAAATTAAGCCAGGGAAGCCACAGATTCAGAATCCCCTCCTGTTTGTCCCTTGTGTTCATGGGGCAAAAGAATTGAATAAGGCCCATTAAGACAGTTCTCTATTCAGCAGAAAACCTGAAGATTTACCCTTACCTTCTTTCCTCACCTTTAGATTTTCTCTTGCAGAATGGCAAGACTTATTCATCGACTTTTCTGTTAGTAGGGATGTATATGAGCATCAAAGAACCTGCAAGCTGGAACTTCTTCTTAACAAATAATAGATAAAAAAGTGACAATTCCTAGGAGCATTTGGAAGTGCATGAAAAACATGAAAATACAACACTTAACATTTTCTTCAGCCTACAATTTTAGTCTATGAAAGCAAAATGAAGTCACTGGGTAATAAAATAAGGATGTAATTTCAGGTATTAACATTTGGTTGATTCACACAGTGAAGTATATGTAGAAGGTCCCATTCTCTGACTACAACAATAAGCACATGTTTGTCCACAGAATATGAAGGTGCCAAAAAAAGATAAAAAGTCTTCATTTCAGTTTGACTTTTTTGATATTAGAGATGCTAAAGATTAAGATTCACGGTTGTACTGGACTAGCAAATATTCTTCTGCAGTTTGCAATCCCTCACAGCCACTGTACAGATTACCTTGCTAAGCTGTGATTGACACAGGTTCATGGATCCAGACTGAACATAGTGATACAGATTTTTGAGATGCAAAAGATCCGTAAGAAATTAACAAGATAAAATATTTTTTGTTTCACAGTCCAATTGAACGATCTGATAGGTTTGTATGCACTTCAGCTACTTTTGCCATCAGCAGAAGTGTTATAACAGACTAGGAAAGGCCTGAGAACTTAGTTTTGCAGGTTCAGAATTAGAATGATGCCACTTCCCCCAAATTTCATCATCTTTGCTCTTTACAACTTTTGTTGGGTTTACATGGCAGCAGGGATCTGCAGGCATGTTCCTATGAGAAGAGACCAGGGTAGGGCTGAACAGATAGGTATTTCCTGAAGGAACTACAGATTATGGAGCACCTACACTGGAGTGGATTTGTCCTAAAGGACTGCAGGCCATAGGGAAGACTCACAGAGAAAAACTCGGAGAGGAAGAAAAAGCGGAGAGGAGCTGTTATGGACTGACCACAAGCACCCACTACCTATCTCCTTGTGTTACTTTGGGGAGGAGGAGGCAGAAGAGTTGGAGATGAAAGACTGAAGTTGATTCTGAAAAAAAGGGGAAGCGGAAAAGCTATTTTAACTCTTGTCTTAGTTTTTCACCATCCTAATCTGTTTTAATTGACAATAAACTAAATTAACTTTCCCCAACTTAAGTCTGTTTTGCCCATTATGGTAATCAGTAAGTAATCTCCTTGGTTTTATCTCAACTCATGAGATATTCCATGTTATTTTCTCCCCCCATCCTGTCAAGGAGGGGGAGTGGCTGGCTGGGCACCTGGCAGGTGGGCAAGATAAATCATAATTAAATATATGATAAGCAGAATTAACTAACACTATAGTATGCAATAGAGCTAAGGTGTATTAGATGCATTCAGATGAATTCACCGCATTCAATATTTTTTACTGGCACCAGTAATGGAGTAGCAAAACTTTAATTCACCATACTTCTCATTTTGAGGACTTTTCATTGTATGCTTCCTTTCTGTATACTTGCTTTATTGTAGAGTCAGCTGTTCTCTCTTCTTTTCCTTAGAACACAGGGTGCATCCAGAAGTGATGTACAGTTTATTCAATGGAAACAAGACAAGTGCAAACAATTTTTCTCCTAAATTACTCTTTCACAGTATTCATCAAAGCTCCAGCTTACGTAATTCAGTAAGATCACCAACTTTCCATCATCAACAATGACTGGCAGGGTCATCAACAGGTAATAAATTATGTTAGGCTTATTAACAGTTCACATATTTTTTGTTACATTTATATGACCATTTTGTATTTTGGTTTGAGAATTCGAAAATTCATAGCATATGTCAGTTCCCTACTTTTTTTTTTTCTTTCTTTACACAGCCTTCTTCAGTGGACTAACAAAGTAAAAAAATAATATATATATATATTATATATGCTTAGATTAGATATTAGGAATAAATTTTTTTCTGTGAAAGTGGTGAGAAGCTGGCAGAGGTTGCTCAGAGAAGCTGTGGATGCCTCCTCCCTAGAAGTGTCCAAGG
>NW_009734590.1:0-7891 GCF_000703405.1 Apaloderma vittatum | reverse complement strand
AGCAACCTGGTCTAGTGGGAGATGTCCCTGCCCATGGCAGGGGGAATGGAACTAGGTGAATTTTAAAGGTATCTTCCAACTCAAACCATTATTCTATGATTCTGTGTAGTTAGGCAAGGAACTAGTCTAGGCAAGGGTACCAGTCAGCAATCTCCTTCAAAATTATGTATGGAGATTCTTACCAATTCAGGACACTTTTAGGCGGAAAACATGTATCACAGAAACAGGATATCCATAGCAAACAGGACTTCAGGAAAGGAGAAAATTCCTTTGGCAGAAGAATAGCTGTTTAGCATAAGTGGAGATAGGAGGTACGACAGAAGGGATGAGATATACACAAGTCCTTACCTAATGTCTACTATGAATCATAGAATCATAGAATCATAGAATCATAGAATGGCCTAGGTTGGAAGGGACCTTAGAGATCATCTAATCCAACCTCCCTGTCATGGGCAGGGACCCCTCTCAACTAGAACAGTTACTCAGGGCCTCATCCATCCTAGCCTTGGACACTTCCAGGGATGAGACATCCACAGTTTCTCTGAGCAATTTGTGCCAGTATTCAAGGTGGAGTTTCACAAGAGTAGAGTAAAGGGGGAGAATCATCTCTCTTGATTTGCTGGCCCCACTCGTCTTGATGCATCCCAGGACAGGGTTGACCTTCTGGGCTGCATGAGCGCACTGCCGTCTCATGTCGAGCTTCTTATCTATCAATACCCCCAAGTCCTTCTCTTCAGGGCTACTCTCAACCCACTTTGTGCTCAGTTTGTATTTGCGCCTGGGATTGGCCCAATCCAGGTCCAGAACCTTGCATTTGACTAGTTGAACTCATGCAGTTTGCACTGGCCCATTTCTCAAGCCTATTAAGATCCCTTTGGATGGCATTTATCTGCTAAAAAAAATATAAAAATTATAAAAGACATCACAAGGGAACTAAGAACCCAGGGAGTACTGCAGAATTGATGTTTTCTTGACTGATTTTTTTTCCAATAATCTTGCAGAGAAAATAATCCTTATGTTACTAATACTTTCAAATGATTCTAAACTCAATGGATTGTCTGCTAAATAAGCTATAGAGAGTGAAAAAAATGTGCGGACGGTCTCTGAATAGAGACCAAAAAGAGACAACAGACTTTTAAAACAGAAAGATGCAGGATATTAAAGTAATACTTTTAAATTGGATTGAAGGAAGATATCAGGTCACAAACTGCACCTGTTTACTCTGTGGTATAGCTTATGAAACTCCAGAACAATTCTGATATGTACAGTCTTGTCATGCAGAAAAGACTAATAGTCTGTTTCTCTCTGGCTTTAGTGTAAGCATGAATGGAATATTAAATAAAGTTCCAGCAACCTGAATACTGGAAATGTAGTAGAAAACAGTGAGATATTCTTTAGAGGAGTGTTAAAAAACCCATAAATATTTGAAAGGATTTAAGACAGAATAAAAGATTCAAGTACAAGTTATTCCTATTTAGAGATATTTTGTATACTTCCTTCTAGAAATAATATGCTGCATTATGTGTTTTAAATATGTGTGAAATAAGTCACATTTCATTCTTCTGTGTGATTTTATTATATTTCTAAGCTATTTTTCATGTAATGTTAAAAAGCAATCCAAACCTCATTTTAACTCTGCTGAAATCTGTAAACAATAGCAGTTTTACTCTACAGATGACACTTAGAAAAAACAATCTGGGCTTTTCAGTTTATTTTTCTTTTTTAATTAAAAAGGGGAAGAAAAAAAGAAAGGAAAGGAAGATTGAAAGAACAGATCTAGTAAAACTGTGTGGTATCATATAGTACATTATAGTTCTTACTTCTCCCCTCAGCTTTGTCTCAAACTTTGTAAATGGTCAGATAAGATTTATACTCAAGTAAAATGTTTTACAAAGCAGGGACAAAGCTTGCAAATTGATGAATTGAATCTAACCTCTTGGACGTTTTACTTTCCCTGGCATTAGCTTCTTAGAAGTTTCACTTACAGATATTTAGTTCATCTGCCAAAATTTCAGAGAGGTAGGTGTTTCATTAGACACCCAGGTGCTCTGAAAGCTTGCACAAAGCGTTCATTTGTGCTGTTTCAATTTCAACTCTGCAAGACTTTCTCTGCCTGCTCTCAAATGCAAGAATGCCTTCACTTTTTAGCTACAATAAGCCAGATATAGGGAATGCTGTATGTGGTAGAAAATGTCGTATTCATGCATCCCCTCCTTTTTCAGTTGTGTTATACAGTTAGATGAATGCAGAGGTTACAAATTTTCCTTTCTTACAGTGAGGACAATTTCTCTTTTTGCAATCTTTTAATGAAGAGTAAGAACATAATTCATTTAACATGAATACATTTCCCTAAGCCTAACCTTCTGGATGGCATTGAGTAGTTGTTTTCATTGCTGCCAAGGCCCGATTTGCCTCTGGGCCTGCTTATACTTAAACTTTCTTCCTTCCTCTGCAAATAACTAAAGGTTTCAACTGACAAGAGTTAAAGGGAGGCAAGTCCCAGGGAAAGATGACTCTTCCATTTACCTGGGCTGCCAGCTTTATGTTCTTTTCTTGTTGAAAAACAAAATTGACACTGATTTGAACATAGTGACAACTTGTTTTTTATTTGAAGTAATAGTTCACTGCACTGAAGAAGGTAGAATATTTTACATCTGTTAACTGCTACCAGCTTCGTGTAAACATTTAAAAGGCAAAATAGATTCCTATTGCTCTTTTTCATCCCTTTACTGAAGAGAATGTATAACCTGATTATGCAGACATTTTTTATTTCTCAGCAGTGGACTGATGGACTATGGAAACTGCTTTTGCTAAACACCTGCTGTTTATGAAAAACAGATAAGGAGCAATAGAGTAACTTTACATCAAGCCTTGATGTTCATCCCAGGGTTTCTGACAGAAAATTGAATAAATTTTATTTTTCATATTTTTGAAAAATATAGTTAGAATTTAAGTCGTTGTGTCTATAGCAATTGTGGGTTTACTGAGAGACTGTGATTTCACAGCCTCTTTAAGCAAACTTAAAGGTGGAACGTCATCAAGGGGAATATTTTGGTACCCCATACATTATCTCTATATTTCTATTCCTATCCTTTTCTTCTTTGGACTAGCATTGCTGTTTATGGCGCCACATGGAACGTTAAGTTATTTTTCAGCTGGATGATTTTCCTAATCCACCTGTGAGGAGAAAAAAAATCCCAAACAAACATGTCTAAGAACAAAAAAATCCATACAAATATCATAGCTGCCACAGAGGGAGAGCAGGAACTTGAGAGGCCAGAACCACCACTTTTGCTTTAATTCCACTAAGTGTGATGGGCAATTATGATGCTACAGAGAAGTTACATAGAATGTCTGTTTCAACACCTTAACAATGTCATTTTATACACTGTTTACACTTTTTTTTTGAGAGGAATGTCTATTTAGACTAGTCAATGTTTTATTATATTAGTTTGAAGTGAACCTACTTCATATGACTTGACCATGAAACTCTTTAGCTGTTTAATGTGGCTCTTATCAATTAATTTATGACACAAGTAACAATCACCAAAATACATGTTTTGGTGAAATATCATTTCTAAGTACCAGAAACAATTTGAAAGCAATACTTTTATTGTATATGAAGAAAAGGACAGCCAAAATTTTTTTACAGTAAAATACAAGAATATGGGAATATAATGGAAAAAAATCAAGTTGCAGCAGTCTGAAGTTATTTCCTAGTGACAGAGCTACATACAGAGTTATGGCTCACCACAACTGAGGCAAAACATTTAAGTTTACATAGCCATAAAAATATTTTAATAAATTCTACCTAGCAGTTGAATAGGCCTAACAGCAACTACATTGACACTCATGGCAACTCATCAGATAGATCATAACTTATCATCTTTTAAAACCTGGATCTTTAAAACTGAATTAATCTGTGAAAGTCAAATGCTGTGATGGTAAGAATCTGCAGAAGCACCTATCTGCAGTTACTTGAAGTAAAGTTGTATTAAATTCTGACTAAATTAGTTATTTCTTCATTATTTTGAGCAGATATCAATGATAAGCATTTTTTCCCACATTTACAGCAAGCTGAACGCAATTTCCACCTCTCAGAATACTAAAAACAATCAATTTTTAATTTTAGTTCTGAGCTTCCATTTATTTCTGTGAGAATAGGGAGGCATCAGATATAATAATTCTGTGAATTTTAAACTCTCAGATATCATCTAATGCAAAATAAACTCAGAACTGGAATCCAAATGTATATTCTCTGAATCATAGACCACCTCTGATACATCACCTCAGCTGTGTAAATGACCCCTGACAAAGACTAAATGTGATAGAGTATTCCTCACAATAAACTGACTATTATAGTTTCATGTGAAGTAGAAGAAAGGGAAAATTCTTTTATTTTGTGAGGGGGGAAAAGAGAAAAAAATGTGGTAACTTTTCATGTATCTTAAAAACACCTAAATGACATGTTGCTTTCAAACAAAAGCTGAAATTACATTTCCTAGAGCATATTTAGGACTCTGTGAGAGTGGGTGAAGTTGTAAACACTGAAGACAAACAAACCATCACTTGGGAATTTTTAAGTACTTTTTTTGGTGATTGAATTTTAAGTATAAGTTTTTGTAGCATAAACAGATAGCATAAGGTTCTAGGATTCAAATGGCAAATGTACATTTGTCCAGGTATCTGATTTGATCATGAGCTCATAAAGAAGCGCCTGTTCTTATCCAAATTTTATCCAAAATTTATCCAAAACTAGGTAGAACTGATATTAAAGAAATGGTTAAATAGATGGTTAGGGTGGTGTGGGGCTGTAGGTTGGATTCGATGATCTTGGAGGTCCTTTCCAACCTTTATGATTCTATGATTCTATGAAATTCTACTGAAAAATCATTTGTTGAGCATATAACTTATAACTAGTAAAAATTACTAAATCACTACTGGGATATTTTTGCAGAGTTTCTGAAAGAACATCTTTGTGTTGATAAATTTTACAGGAAAGGATTACAATATCTTGTTGTACAGTCAAAGGGAGAAGAATATGCACTATGTTCAGCTTTGTTCTGATCAATCAGAAAAGGACCAGCTTGGTTAATCTATATATTTTTGAAATTATGTAGGAAACGTTTTCTACCAATAATTACCAAAACTATACTCAAAATATGAATGAAGCCAATCATTTAGAGTAGAGCAAAAAGCACTTCCAAGTGAATCCAAATTTCACTACTAGCTATGCTGTGCAATGTTTAATATGAAGCCAATAGACAAAAACTTTACAGATTTCAACTTATCCGTTCAGTTAAGCACACATGGAGGAGGGAAAAAAAGTATTCTTTGATGGCAGCAAAGGTTCAATTTCTTTCCCAGAAAATGTTTGCTGTTGAATGATGTTATTAAGTCTTTTTACCAGTTTAATATGCAGCAACAACTTAATAAAATTCTTGATCATATCCCTTAGTTAATTAAGTCAATAAGATTCTGAAACAGCTCCAAAACTTAAAGTCCTAGCTTTAATGGCATACTTCTGGCATACCAGTACTCAAATACAAGAGCATCGCAAATTCCTGTGCTTCTTGCCTTATTAGTCCAAATGTTGAAGAAAATATACCTCAGGATTTTTAAGGATTTTTTTCTGTTCCACTGTTGTACAAGAGAAAATGCGATTCTGATTAATATTTTCATTTATGAAAAACATTTTCACCAGAGAAAGCAAGCCAAAACATCTTTCTTTCTTTCTTGTATCTAAAAACTATTTTACTATTTCACAGATATCTACATATAATAAACTGTGTTATCAAAAGTTCTTAGAAAGATAGTCAGCCTTTCATAATGACTGTGGAACCAATCAACATAATATATGACTAGGAAAATTTAGGAAAAACTTAAATACCATCTTCAGGATTCTTTATTGTGCCTTTTTTTTGCTTAATTAGATCTGGTTTAATAGCACCCTTTCCAGTTGCTAGTGGTGATTCTTTATCTGATTTTTCCTTTGACTATTTGCAAATTCATGTTGAGCATGCTGGTAGCTATGTACCAGGACAGTGAAATTTCTGCTTTCCTCTAAGAGTGTCACGTTTAGATTATGTACTGTCAGTAGATGTGATGCTAAAACAGTTCTATCGCTGATATTCATACAGTTTTCTACATTATACAATTAAATAGTGCTGTAACAGTCAGAGCTTTAGTGTTATCATAGTATTGTTGAAACTGCTAATAATGCCTTGAATCAGACATGATAATCAGGATAGAAAACTTCAGATTACTAGTCAGGTTTTTTTACATCTGTTTTGACTGTAGTTAAAAAATACTTGAAGTCTAGCAAATTGTTCTAAATAAATGCAGACATACATCCTATAAGCATTTTAGATTAACGAGGTGAAGAAGGCTTCACGAATAAATAACTAGAGAAAATTTTTTACTTCTCCACAATGAAACACCATTTCACCAGGCTATAGCACAGGGAAAAGGATCTCAAGGAAAACCATCTTCTTACCATTTTACAGGTATAAATAATCCACTCTGTGAGTCATACATCTTCAGACTGATATGCACTGATTTTAGCAGCTTTAGTTATACTATGACATCTTCTGTTTTGTATCAGAAAAGTTGTCCTGGTTGACACTGACAGTAATTATCTGCTTGCACATAAATTATACCAGCTGACATCTTTCCTCTTTGTTGGACTATGGTGTAAGACAGCCAATTGTTCACCATTCTCTGTTTCAGAAGAAAACATAGCACCATCTCCAGTAAGTTTCTTGACAGTTTTTGGAGAAAAGTTTGGATCATCTGACAGCTTTATCCTCCCACTGGAAAAGCTCTTTAAAACATTATAAAACTGATTGAATTCCTTTAAATTCAACACATTTCCAAAACAGAGTATGCTCTTCTGCTCCAGATATGGTTTAATTATTAAGTCATTATTTACTTAGGACACTAAGTGTTTGCGATGCAGTTGCTTACTCATTCACCCCTCAGTGGGAGGAAGGAGAGAATTAGAAGAGCAAAAGCTGAAAATTCAGGGTTTGACAGTTTAACAGGCAAAACGCAGCTGCATGTGCAAGCAAAACAAAAGAGGAATTAATTCACTATTTGTCATCATTGGACAAGTCTTCAGCCACTTACTGGAAGAGAGGGCCACAACACACGTTAATGGTTTCTTGGGAAGACAAATGCCAAAACCTTGAATGTCCTCTCTTCCTCTTCCTTTCCCTGAACTTTTATTGCAGAGGATGACATTATACATTCTGGGATATCCCGTTGGTCAGTTGGGGTCAGTTGTCCCAGCTATGTTCTCTCCCAGCTTCTTGAATCTCAGCATTGTCAAGTACTGCTCATTAATAGTCAAAACATATAGGTTGCTATGAAGAAAACTAACTATATCCCAGCCAGACCCAGTAAAATAGCTCAACATAATTCCTTTAAACACAAAACATTATAAACCCACAACAGCAGTGCTATACTACTCCCAATGTTAGTTTAGTTTCCATTTTGGAATTAGTGGAAATACTCTGTTCAGGCCAATTACCAATACACACATCCAGGTTCCTTATTCCTGCTACTTACCTTAGACAGGGAGACTCAAATCAGGATGGAAGGACACCTGTAATATCAGAGAAAAGGAGTAGATGTTAAAAAGTTTTAGCATCTAACTGGATTATTGAGTCTTTATTTGATTATTTGGACTACTAGAGTGTGACAATACTAAATGGGTTAACAAAAAAATCAGTTTGTTCCCTTCTGCCTGTAATAAGATTTTGTGTGTAACATGCTGACTACTTTTTGTCTGATGGACCATAGTAACTTGTTAGAATTTCTATAATTCAGTCCATATGAATTTGTGAAAATCTGAGTCCAATTTTGTCGTGGTTTAGAAGACAGGGGAAAA
>NW_009734589.1:73685-83901 GCF_000703405.1 Apaloderma vittatum | reverse complement strand
AGAGGGCACTGAAACATAACCGAAACGCTGAGCCGCCTCAGCCTCCTGCGCGGAAGGGGAGGTCTCCTCTCGGATGATGCCGCTGCTTTCCCCGCAATTACATCTATCTTTAGATAAAATTCCCCAACAAAGGACCGACACAAGGGGATATTCATTGCTGTGCGCCTCCACTGCCCATTGTGAGGTCCGAAACAAAACCGGGGTTCAGAAATACCCCACAATGAAACCCCTCGTGCGTCGGGGGTCGCAAGGTGAAATGTGACTTTCTGTTGCAGTTGCTTGTCGAGCTAAAACAATAATTGCATTGAAATTCATTTTTAATTAAACTGTTTGCTGTGCTCTGGGAATCTGCATTGGCATTTATGTAGTGTCCATCATCGCTGTATCAGTGTGCTTTATCTTCACAATCAATTAAGCTTAGTATATTTTAATTGAAATTCTTTCAGTCTTTCAGCTGTTACTTCCCCCTTCAGATTATCATTCGTGTTATAGCGGCATTTCATGCTTATCCTACCCTGAGTGATTACAAGAATTATTCTGCCATTATTTTTAATTCTTCCCTACTTTCCCCTCACTTTCAGAATGCCTTTTTACTATAAACTGTTACTGCTATAAGGGAATTTGGTGCAAATCAGTTCACACATTTTTTTTTTAAACTATAAAACAGATGTAAGAAACCCCAACATTAAAAACATGCAGCACTGAAAGACTGTCGTTCTTGAGAACTGAAAATATGCCACTAAGATAATATGAAATATTTTAAAATGCAACTGAAATATGCAAGATGTAAGTACTGAAATAATTTTAATAAAATATACCCTTAAAATTTCCAAGAGACAACCTCATCAAAAAGGAATGAAAAGAGATCCTGTTACTGTCTTTTTAACACAACATATTTTCTTTTACTTCATGTAAATTAAGTTCCTTTTAAAATTTTTGTTAAGCATTCTTAGCTCATCTTACTACAAAAAAGTAAAAAGGAATTAGGGAATGAACAGGTTTCTGGTATGAAATAAAAAGGTTAAAATCAAAATTATTTAAAAAAGAGAGACTGCTTCACATTTGTCCAATATATTGACTTAGCTAAAAAATAAGTTCTGCATATAGTTATATCAATTAATACTTAGGAGTGTGTATTTTACTGAACCCCCTAGAAATACATTTTTAAAATCTCTGTTTGATGTTCATTGTCTCTCATCTCACCGTCACGGCACTCTTTACAGTTTAAGTCTTAGTGCTGAAACTCCTCGATCCTGAACAGCCTGTACCACTACCTCCCGTCAGAAACAAAAGAGATGGGACATGAAGGGAAGCTCAGAGGCAGGAATAGCATCCGAGTTTGGTTTTACTTCACTAGGAAGCATCAAGAACAAGGTTTTGCAGGACAACAGTCCACATCTGACACTGTCCAGGGAGAGCACTCTCACTACCACGAGCCTAAGTGACATCCACCACGTTCAGCCTGAATGAGGCATTTATTTCGACTTCTAAGAGCTAAATTCTTCCCAATTGTAACAATATCATTCTGGCACTCAGCGTAGACCTGCAGCTCCCGTTAGCATCTGCGAGGGCCCTGGGTGCGAAGCCGTAACTGAATAACCCACAGGCACCTGCTCGGTGAGATTACAGGGAATTTTGCCATTTGTTCATCAAACTTCAGGAATTTTTATACATTTGACTCCAGGTCACTTACGTGAGTGTGCGTGTGTCAGTATGGTAGGGGAAAAAACCAACCTTCTCTAAGAATCTGTATTGCATGGTGACAAAAGAGTGGTTGTTGTCCTGGCTTGTGCTATATTTCAGGAAGCTCATAGCAAGGTAAAGCTGTAGGAGGGACTCCTCTTTGTGGCTTCAGTGTAAGCTGTGGAATTTTTGTTCTTGTTCCAAACAGCTGATTTGCACCACAGTGTATCTCAAAATACAGAAAAAATATACAAACACATAGGGACAATACTTTATGTATCAGAGCAGTATATGTCATATACAATTCAGTTCTATATCTATATATGTGTGCATGCATAGAAATTCTGCCTACTGCAGAGGGGGAACAAAATACTGAAAAAATATCTGGGTTTATTCTGGCAAATTCCTGATTACGCTGATTAGGAGAGTAGAGATTTGTCTGGCTCCCGGGCAGATGACCAGTCTGTAGCACACTTGGTATTTTCCAGCTTTAAATCTCCCATGGCCCATAAAAATCCTTTGCAAGTATTTCTTATTAACTGCAGGATCTCACGATGCAGGTAGACCTGATCTCTGGAATGATTTCCTCTCACCCAGTGAAACAAACCTGACACCAGCACACCCATACACACACGCTCCTTTCTTGTACCACTGGGAAACCCATCCAGCCATGCTCTGCTCACCGGGAACAAACACCAACCCAGCAGCACTCCAGACACACTCTCCCTCAGGGGAAGGGGGAAAAAAACCTTCTCAAATTCTCTGGGAAGATTCAGCTTCCTCCCCCACCGTTTTTTTTATTCCCCCCTCTTTTAAATGTCAGACTCCTACACGGTTTCTTTGCAAGTTCGAACAGTTAGATCAGTCTGGAAGCAAAACAAACCGCAGCGCATTTCACCTTTTGCAGAACTTTCCAGCAGACAGCATGCATTTCAGAGCGGTGACTATTCAGCGTTTAGCTCTCTGGGGCTGGGGTGTAGACCTAAAATTCAAAACGTGTTTTTTGTACATCTGTCTTGAATCAAGGCTTATTTCTGATTAAGGTGGCTGAATTTTTAATATTAAATTCTTTTTTAAATTGATCACTCTTGTATTTAGGGACATCAGATGGAAATGGATAGTTTGCTGTAGCATAGCTCACTCTGCTGAGGATCCAAGTTAACTGGGTTGGAAGGTTTCTGATTTTTCCTCAGCTGTGTTTTGCCTGAGGTACTGCCTGTGACAATAGAGCCTAGACTCTTTGACCTACTCATGGCATTTTCTTTCACTCTGCCTGCTGGGAGATGCTCAGGCTTTCTCCTCTTGCTCAATGGGAAGTACATCTCCTCCACTTCTTGCTCAGGGGAGACTGGATGCTGGAGCATCCCAGGCTGATGCTACCTGGGGCACAGCTGAGATAGGGCTTCCCAGGCAATAAGGTGCTACAGGAGATACTGGTCTGGTTTTAAACCCTGAGCTTAGACTCCAACTTGCTGTGAGATCTGAGCCAGAGCAGCGATCTTGCCACCTAAAGTACTCAGAAACGCAAGGGATGCAGTGCAATCACCCCCACCACTCCTAGTGGATAACTGAAGAGGATTTGATGGTGGTTTGGATTCACTCCAGGGTCAGTTTGTGGCACAAATGCAAAGTTTACGGCACGAATGCAGATCAGCTGAAATGTAAGAGATTGCTGTGCCAATGTTAATTGTGCTCAAGTTCCTACAGCTGAGCTTAAGGCATAGGTGGAGGCTGGCAGCAGACAAGCAGCATGTTAGGGAGGTGAGTTACAAAGGCATAAATTGGGTGCTACTTCCGAGGAGACAGGGGCTGAATCCTCCTCACCAACATTTTCAGACTTCTCCATGTGTGGTGTTTGTATGTGCTGAGATAATGAAGAATTACAATATTTATTTTTTTAAAGGAATACATCACAACCCCCAACAACCTAGAAAATACAGGGATTTATCTATCTGCAGTGACTGGGTTTGCCCACCCCATGTCAAAATTTGCTATTCCCTGTCATCATCCATCATGCAGGAGGAATGGCCAAGGACACCTTCTTTTTAGCCCCCAAGCCTAATTCTGTGGTAGCCTAATATTTCGCCTTAACTCCTCACTCTCCACACAGAATCCTCTCAGCTGAGGCAGATGACAGAAGGACTGTAAAGAAGAGTCCTTCCGTAACAACTGTGACTTCAGAATAAGTGGTCCCTTCGTCTCAATATTAACAACACAGAAACACTCTTGCTACTAAGCTCAACCCTATGTACAGTTTGTGTATAACCTTTTAAACAGCTTTTGCTGTAAAACACAAGTCTCTGTTTGCTGTACAGAAGCATTTCATTCCTCACAGTAGAATAAAAGAGCTTGCTGAAAGAGAAAGGGCACTGCAAGTCCCTGCTTTGTGCTCTGAATTCTTTTCCAGCATCTTCCTTTTAATACATCGCAAAAGGGGGGAGAGAAGAAAAAAATACATTAAAAAAACTGTTTTAGAGTGTTTTCCCAAGAAATATCACACACTGAATTGAAACACCTTATCTACAAGGAGGTCCTGGTGGCAAGTGCAGAAGCAACACAGGAAAAAAATCAATACAGCCTGCAGAGATTAAAAACATACTGGAAAAACATAAGAAAAATGAAACAATTAATGCCAGTTGTACATATAATACGTGAAAACAAAGCAGAGAGGCATTAGTGTCTACACACAGATCTATTGGATAGGTAATGCTTTTATCTCAACTCGAAAATGGAAGCTTTATTAGACTGCTTCCCATCAGGAGGCATCATACTAAGAGCAGTGTAAAGCTCTAACTAGCTAAAAGCCTCTTCCTCTCCACACTTTCCATCCACTTTGCCTATGGGTGAAATTCAAAAGGCTCAACCTCAAACAGGTGGTGTCAAATTGGGGTTCAGATTTACTAGCTTGGATGAAACCACACATTCTCCTCTCCAGTGGAAGTCATGAACTAGCCAACCAAGATGTCTTGTGATAGGTGGGAGCAATTGGACTGTGATTTAAAAAGCCTCTCCATGAAGTTCCAGCTAGAGGTTGTCTTACTGTCACATTGTATAATGCTGTGTCATCTATATTATATGTCTGACTTGAATAAAATAACTTAAACAAGTTTAAGCTATGGATAATTTCATAATAAAGATGCTAAAATCAACAATTAAGCAAATATTTAAGGTGTGGCTCAGTGCAAACACTTCTCAAAATTCCCTCCAGCAGCTTTGCATCTGTACAATATTGACGCCGAATATTGCCAATTTACCCAGTATCTTGAATGTAAAGCTCAGGAAAAGGTATCATATCTAATAGCTCTTTCTACTCCACTGACTAACATTGAGGTACATTATGAAGCCTATGTAGAATAGCTGCATACTTAGTTTTCTGGATCAGAAATGACAAAGGGAAGTACTGCCTTTCTCAAAGACACATACTATCAACACAGTAGGGTTATAGATAAGCATGAGATTGCTTAGCAATGCTGGAAAAACATCCCTGTAACCTTCCTTCTGCGATCACCCCATCACAATAAATCAAGGTTAAAACTTTTCCTTGTAAATCCCAGAACCATGACTTATGGTTTGCTCATCCCCTTCCTGACATCAGTGAGGAGAGAGGCGGGTGTAGAATTGTGCACATGGCGATGGCTTGGAAGCTTGGTACTGCTTCAAGGCAGTAAAAGAGCTAAGCTGACTAAACCTCCCAGAGTCCTCCCAGTTCAGGGACCTTAAGGACTAAGAGAACATAAAGCTTCCAGGCCTCTAACTCACACCTGGCACAATTTATATCCAAATATATCCACCATGCTCTCAGCACTGCACAGAGATCACCAACACAGCAGCATCTTTAATGGAAGTCTGAGCTGGACAGACACAGCTAGAGACAACACACACGGAGCTACAGTTACATGCCACTGCGAAGGGAGGGATTTCATCAAGTTAGGAGCTGTGTTTCTCATGGATTTCACAAACAGCTCTTAGAGCTAAGCTCCTATTTTGTCCTTATTTTTCGAGTCAGGGGCACCTCATGCTTTGGCCAGGCTCCCGTTTTAGCATCGTATAAATCCAAACAGATAAAGAACATACTTGGGCACTGGTGTTCCCACTACGGACAGGCTGCTTGCCAGCATGGATAAACAAAAGTACTTTTCATTTATTAGTTACTAGATTTCATTCAAACTCCCAGAGCGCTGATTCTTTTACTTTGGACCACATCCCGTGCTTCCACTGAAGCCAGTTGTAAGATTCTCCGGACCATGTTGAGAGCAGATTCATTTGAAAAGCATTTGAAAGGCTCAGTACTGCCATTCTTACAGAAGAAGGTGTAAAGTGACTTCAGTGGGTAATTCCTGAAGATGATTTTGCACAAGCTAAATTCTCAAGTTTTTAATGAGCTTTGAATAAGACCATCAGATATTTTTTCAGCAACTCTGTCTGCTCTCAGCAATAAGTAGTAAACGTTCACAACACCCCATGAGGCAAGAAGTCATAGCTGGGACAATTTAAGAAGCGTAAGCAGCAGAAAAGCTATTAAAGCTTCATAGTGAGCCAATGCTGGATCCAGCACTTGGAGTGCAGGCAGTCCTGGCTCTTGATGCACATATGAACCTGTTAGTGCTGAGGTTCAACTTTGTCCTGTCAGTCGTCTTGAGTGTTTACTAAATCCAGATGGCCTGAGGAAATAAATGAGATTAAAAAGAGTCTGTTTCATTCTCACACTTTCCAAACCTCTCCGCAAAGGATTGAGTTGCTACAGATAACACTGGTACGTGCAGGCAATGGTGCAACCATTATGAACATGCTGCAGACTTCATTTAGCTTGTCCTCAGCAAAGCTTAAAAGCCTTTAACATTTCCATGCCCTTAAAGAAAAGGAACAGGACATTCTGCCTTCTCTGTTCATTTTGACAAATGGTGCCTAATCTCTGGTTTTCGACTGTATGGCACCTGGGAAACATTTTCACTGACATCTCCAAGAGTCCTTGTTGATATTTCCCAAAAATGGGAAGGATGGGAAGGATCCTCACCTCTTCCAGGGCACAGCAGGGACACACAGGGGACACGGGCTCTGCTGGGACAGAGAGGTGGCAAGTAGAAGCTCTTCTGCTCAGAGACTCCCCAGGCACATTCTGGATATGCTGGTGTACAGACACACTGGAACTTGGATGAGTAACAATCCTCTGTGTTCCTCAAGGAGGTAGAGACATCCTGAGTTTAGGCCATCAGCCCCCTGCAGCATCAGGAAGCTGTAGGATGCCCTTTGATGGAGTAGTTAGAGAAGAGCCCAGAAAGAGGTCTATAAGGAAGGGTCCAGGTATGCTTGATCCCATCTCAGTGCGGTAGAAGGGCTAAATGGCGTCCTAAGCTGTCCCACTGAGTACGTGCAGGGACAAAATCAGCCCTGCTCCCCTGCATATGGGGTGCGGAAGGAGTGATGAAGAATTTTGTGGCCACATGGACTAAAACTGCATCTGGTTGTGCTCCACGCTGGCTTCCAGGAGAACAGTGTTAAAATATGTGTCCTTCAGCAGAGAGCAGCACCACACAGGACCAACCACTGCTCCACACAGGGGCAGAGGGCTGTGGGGTGTAGAAACACCGGGAAGTCACACAGAGAGCTGGGAGAGTGAGGAAGACGAGGCAGTCAACTCACTTCCCGCATGGTGTTTGTGGGCATGGGCTAGGCAAGGAGGTCATTTTTGTAGAAAAGATGAGTGAGATTTTGTTTTTTCACTTTAAATAACTATCTTTTACTTGTAAGTCCTTCTCAGATCTCCTTCCGTATGACTCACTTCCCTCTTCATTTTAATCTGATGAAACATCTTTCTTTTTTGTAAGAAAAAAGCATGAGGTTGAGAGCTCCGCATAGAATGCGAGGAGGGAAACGTGCTCAGGGTAAGGGGTTGTGACTTAAGGAAGCCCAAATCACTGCTGCTAGAGACTTGGATAGGTCTCCTGCTTGCTCCCCACTTCAGCTCACCGCTTGCAAGTCAGAGATAACAGACAGCTTTTCTTCCAGACATTTGTCTGGAAGATTTGGGGTTACTGCACATCCAGCAAGAGGTGGCCCAGGCCTCAGCGGAGATGCCGGCACCGTACCATTGTACAAACAATAGCACCTCTGAGAAGCAAGCCTTTGCTTTGTATATTTACTTCGTTTCTTGTTCAAGCTTTGTTAGGGAATCGAGGCACTTAGGCTGGTTACTAAAATAAAGAAGCACTATAAAAAGAGATCAGCTCTTGCAAGGAAATCCTAGCTGCAGAAACACGAACAAAGATCCATTGAAAGGCAGGGTTAAATAAATATAAATTAATTTTGCATAGTTCCAAAGTCCTTCAGTCAATACACGCCTGTTCTCATTATTATTCAATAACATTTAGCTAATATATTTGGATTTGCAAGGCCAACATTTTCAAACATTTTTCTAAATTAGCACAAATCTTCTGCTTCATCTTTTCTTCATCTACTGTCAGCGGAGCAAATAATCAGAGAACAAATAGATACGTACTCCACTTATAAATTCTTCTTGCCAAAGACTCGACCTCTGGAGACTTGACTTCACATTTGCTTTCCTGTAGAATTTAACAAAATTAGTCAAGTGCGATTTGTTGCGTGTTTGTTTCTTTTCAAATGACGGCAAAGCTCAGAAATGTCTAGCTCCGGTGATTAAAGGAAGAAGGGAGATATTATTAATAATACTTAAGTGGGAGGATATTAGAATGCCAGAAACACTTATTAACATCTTCCACCTGTAGATAAAAGCTTATAAAATTTCATCTTCTGTCGAGACTGAGGTCATATCCCACTTACTGCCACAAAGTCAAAAAACAGAGGGGACAAATTCTAGTCTCAGATACACCTGCATATTCCTGACTGCGCCATGGGTAGGAGAGGCCAAATAATAAATTTCATAACAGAATAATGTGCAAAGCACCTGCACGACGTAGCGCTACCCCGAGGCATAGACAACCCGAGATGATTATGTATCATCAAAAGCGCATCCTTTCCCCTCTTTCTCATTAGAGCCGGAGGAACGGACTCTGGCTGAACCATTTGCTGCATTCGGTGCAAGAAGAAGGCATCTGCATTTCAATAGGATACTTGTCAAGGTTGACAGCAACTGGAGAGCTACTTGTTATAATGCTGTGGCCCTACTGTATATGTCTCTGTTTACTGCAAGCACACTCACTTGTCATTTGGAGGCCTTTAAAACATGTGGAAATGGGGGCTAAAACACCACAGAACAGGAGGAGAAGTGGAGGACACAGACAGCTTCTTGAACATGGTCATTGACTTCTTTTTTTATAAATCAGCCTTTATGGTCTTTATGGTCTCTGAAGGAGATCAAAGGTAATTTCCCCTTCTCAAAACACATGGAGAGAAGAAGCTTCTCGTTCTCTTTGCTAGGGAGTGCTGAGCTGCCGAAGGGGCAAAAATTTGGAGTAGGCATTTCTCAGGAAGGAAATAAAACGTCTTTTTATTTTCTACCAACACAAGCATCTTGTCTGAACAGACTCGTTTAAGAGACAAATTATGAGAGTGCTTGCTCTCGTGCTATTTGGAGAAGTGTAGACCTAGATAATTATGTATGGTAGCCAATTCGTTAAAACTACCAATAAGTCAAAGACTTTCTTTTAAAAGAAAAAGCAAGACTCACTTGCACAGTGAAAGAACTCTTTCTGACAGTAATCCAGGAGTCCAGACATGTTAGTTGTCACACTTTACACTGGCAGTCTTTCCAAAGACATGTGTGCTTGGTGCAATGCAGCTGGGCTCCCAGGGACAGAGGCTGGTGTCACTCCCATGACCAGTAGCACCCCCTGCATGCTGGAACACCGGGAAATGCTGCTGGAAGGAAGAAAACAAGCATGGGAGCTCAGTGAAGACCTCACTGAACCTCTTTGTTATTGGGAAAACTTACTAAAAATAAAAGAAAAGCAACAGGAATCTTACAATCATCCAGTGAGCAAATCCCTCAGTGCAGCTTTTCCAAACACATCTGGGTGTTCCCAAGACACCGTCAATAGGCCCTCCCTAGCCCCTCCTGATGCAACTCTGGGATTCAGGAGCTGCCACGGCCTAGAATGAGGTTACAGGTTAACTTTTGTTGGGTTAAGCCCTAAATAGCTGGGTGTCCACACAAATCCATCACCCTCTGTCCATGCACTCGGGAGGCAAGTGGCAGCCCTGCAAAGAGGGTCCCTTCTGGCTTTCCCAGGTCTTCTGGTGGTCCCAAAGGCAGCAGCAAACCCTTGTGCACTTCAATGGATGGAAATACCCAACAACTCCAGGCAAAAAAAGCACCACAACACAAAATAAATACTTGAAAACGTTTCAATAACCTACTGCAACTGGAAGCCTGATTCACACTAGTGGTTTCAAGAACTCCACCCCATTCATCATGCTCTACAATTACTTGAAAGGACATTGTGGAGAGGTTGGTGCTTCTCACAGGTAATTGGGGACAGAACCAGGGCAAATGGCTTCAAGTTGCAACAGGGCAAGTTTAGGCTGGACATTAGGAAGAAATTCTTCACGGAAAGAG
>NW_009734589.1:27744-73654 GCF_000703405.1 Apaloderma vittatum | reverse complement strand
GAAAGAGTGGTCAGAAACTGGAATAGACTGCCTAGGGAGGTGGTTGAGTCACCTTCAAGTGTCATGTAGATTGGGTGTTAGGTGATATGGTTTAGGGGTGAACTTGTAGTGTAGGGTTAATAACTGGACTCGATGATCCCAAGGGTCTTTTCCAACCTGAATTGTTCTATGATTCAGGTAAATTCAGAAGATATTGGATCTGGTTGTAATCAAAACAAAACTTTGAAACTGGGCCCATTTTTGCTGGCCTCAGCAGGCCTTGAGTCAGAGTGGCATTTATGTTTGAAATAACATGTTTAAAAGCCTATACTAAGTGAGTCTGTTCTGAATATTACCATGTTTATATGGAGTTATTTGGCTCCAGTTACTTCACTGAGCATCAGTTTGTGACCAAAATAGACTTTTTTTTTTTGTGATTCAGGCTGTCCAAGTCCACATGGACAATAAAGGTACCTCTTAACCTAAGAGACAGCTGCAGATGACTCAGAAAATATTAAGCTACTTTTAATGTTTTCCTTCAAGGATCAAAATAACTTGTCTTCATTCTTTTAAAAACAGCTTTTTAGCTTTGAATGTTGGGCAGGCTTTTTTGTTTGTATTTTTTTAAAGGCAAAATCTGCCTTCTTCATTCTTATGAAAAACATCTTAGAAACAAACCAAGACAAAATAACTTGTTGCAAGTTTCACCAACTATGATAAACACCATAGGCTCAGTCAGCTGTTCACAAGGAGTTAAGCTTGCTTTAGAGAAATTTCTAAGCATCTTCCAAAATAAATGAATAATAAAAAAATAAACAAATAAAAAGTTTGTCTGTCTTAATCTTCTGTGTTATCACTATGTTTGCCCAGAAAGCTTCTGTAATTTTAATAATGTGAAAAATAATTTCTTTGTCCTTATGGACAAAAAGCCCTTTTCAGCTCATTGTACACTGGAAAAATCTCAACTATAAGGTGCTTTGTAATTTAGTTCTGATATACACCTTGGCTCACAGGTGTAATTAAAAACCCATTATAATCATCCAACAAGCAAATCAGAGTAGTCCCAAGAGGAGTTGAGCTGTGAGAGCTTCTATTTATAAAATCATATTTAATGTAGTCTTATCTCTACACTGAAAAAACCATCTGTTTAGCATACTGTAAACAAAAATATTAAGGTTCCCTGGCCTTTTTGTCAGAATGACTTATGACATGATCTGCAACATTTGCAATTAAGGTGTAGCAGAAAAACTGCCTAATTTCTATGGAAACAACTACAAAAACATTGTATTTTTGCTCCTGGTTGATGCTTTCAGCTCAGGAGTGAGAAAGCAAGGACTGATTCAGAGGGGAGCTGAGGGGATTTAAGGGGGACTTGCAGGCTCTTATTTTTTTTTAACATCTCAGTCCAGACAAAATATACGTGGCAAAAGTGGAGCTTTTTCCCTATGATTTTGTCAGGAGACTGCAGGAGAAAAAACATGTTGCCTCAAGCATTGATGAGCTCAAATTTAAAAAAAAACCCAAACAACAAAACCACAAAAAATCATAAACCAACCACTACCAGCACCATAACAGAGTAATAAACACATTTGCATAATCCACTCTCTCCCATGCATTTATAGATAACCATGCCTTATATCCAGGAGATGAGATGCAGTTTGTGCATCCATGAGGATAAAAATGGGAATATAAGCATTTTATGATTTAAGAAGATAGACTAAAGTAGCACAATGAGACCAACAGAAATTGGCCATCAGCTGTTGTCAGTGTCATTCTAGGAAAGTCAAGCATGAAGTTGAAAACTTTTTAACCACCTCTGTGAAATCATGTCCCCCACCAGTGTAATGGATTTAAAATCGGAGGATAGACACTAAGCCAAGTGCCAGGAGCAGGACAGACATTGACAGGGGGTGCTGTGCTCAGGTGCTGCTCTTCTTTGGAGTAAGTCAGATCCAAGAAACAGCATAGAGCACAGCAAAAGCGAAAGTCAGTGAGAAATGCACCAGTAGAGGCAATGGTGCCGCACAGTCAAGTTTTCTGGGGACCTTCAAGGATAGGAGCAAGATATCACACCTTAATTCTTGTGTGGATTGAAATTCAGGATAAAGGTCAGTGCTGGATCTGGCAATGCCCTGGGCAGGTGGAGTCTGGAGCTGCTGCTACTACAGGAGACCAGTACTGCCCTGATGGGTAGGGACGGCTGGAGCTGCACTGGGAACACACACACCCTGAAACACCCACTGCTTTATGCTAGCCTGGACCAGCTGCCATCCAAATCTAGTATGCAGGTCTTTCTTCCAGCCCATGTGTAGTGATTATCCTCTTCTTGCTTCATTTTGTCCCTTTGTTAGGTCAGTGTCTCATTGCACCTACAGCCCTGGAACGAATTAGCTACGCTTTAAGGACAAAGCTCTGCTACCCTAGATTATGTGGCCAGGCTTTTATAGGGGTGAACATTAAATGCAGCAATAGTTATGTTTTGGAATAAACAGATAATTGCCTATGATTATGTGCTGAAAAAGCACAAGACACAGACGAGCAGCATCTCAGGAACCTGAGGAAATTAGATCAGGAAAGCCTTCATAGCAAGGACATTGCTAAAGACAGAAAAAGGAACTGAGACATCCTACACTGCCTGGTTTGTTTACTTCCATTTTCCACTGGGAGACAGTATCAGATTCTCTGTATGGCTTCCGCTTGCTAGAAGCCCTCTTTATTCGTATGTTAAAATGCCAGTGTACAAATAGAAAGGCTTTCATACGCAAAATCCAGAAGCAAATGAGCAGATTGCACCGCAGGTTCCTTCAGAAGTGCCTTAACATTGTAAATGTGCAAGGTAAATGATTGTTTGCCTGGGCAAAGAGGTGTCCTTGACCTCTGGCTTTCAAGATCATGAAGTGTTGTATTAAATGACTAAAATGGGAAACCAAAAGCAACATCAGGTAAGGCATCCCCATGTACCAGTTCACTGGGAAAACGTCCAGTTGCAACACTCTCAAAACCTAGAGGCAGTAGCTATGCTGTACTATCAAAGCTCTTCTTAAACAATCCTTTGCTAATCACACTCAAAACTGTGGCTGAAACTCTAGGGCTACTGAAGTCCACGAAAAATTTCTGATCCACATATTTGCAAAAGGATCCTATCCCGTGCAATGTACCTGTATTAATGGTCCTCTGCACAGGGACCTGTAGTTAACTTTGAACATTTGCTCCTGTTGTGAACTGGTGTGGAGGGCACCTTAATTCAACAGAAGTGCTTGATAATTTTCGGTTCTGGAGGTCTCGTGGCTGATCCACCTCCAGCAGCAGAATCACAGGTTGCATGTTCATTCCCAAATGGGTAAATTGGCAAAGTGACGGTACGTGGCTTGCTTGAGATTTCATCATTACAGTTAACAGCAAAATATACCTTGTTAAGAGAAATTACAGGACAATCCAGTTTACAGGTGTCTTTTTTCCTTTGAAAACACTTCTAACCAGCTGTAGCTACACAACTGAGACATTTCCCTGCTCTTCTCGACAGCACAGTGGAGTGAAAAGGGGAGGATTTCCTCTGATGTTCACTTAAGCCAAAAAACCAAAACAATCTCAGAGCTGAATTTACCACCCTTTTGCAATCACCAAGTATCAGAAGGGACGGTCTGAGATCACAACTGACACACAAAGAAATTAATTTGGTGTTGACACTTCACAGTGCTTTCAGATTGTAAATCAGAGGCTTCTTGGCAGGTAACAAACACCACTGCCCTTAAACATAGGAACACAGCAGCCAAGGAGACCTTTCTGAGTTATCAGGCACAATCCCCCACTATCATAGATTGCGGCATCTAATATCCCTGCTTCCTTAATAGCCCTCATTATCACAGCAGCTAAGCATCTGGCGAAGTACACAACATTGGCACTGCCCTCCCTCCTCTGAGCCTCTGTGTTTTCTAAGATATTTGTTCCTACGTTTTGATATACCCAGGAACTTCTGGCAGTAGTCAATAGTCAACAGACAATAGCCAACAGACAATAGCCACTTATAGCTTAATAGTCACTTCATAGTCACTTATATCCCAATGGAAACCTGGGCAGGGAAGATCTTTGAAATATTTCTCAGTCAGTTGAGAAAGACAGAAAGAAGGCAAATTATTCTGTCCCACTCCTATACCTGGAATGATCAGAGAATATTTAGGCAACGCATTCTTTCCATGCAAGAATTTCATTCCAGATGTTGAAAAGAACAAATAAATCTTTCTAGCCTTAAAAAAAAGTCTGTGTACTCAGCTTAGATGGGCACACAACAGTGTCAAGTGGAACATGTATTCCCTGTGATAATAAATCTCATAATGGAAATCAAAGCCAAGTTGAACTGGATGTTAGGCATTAAGTGTCTCAAACTGCTCATCTCGCTAAACCTTCATAATAAAATGACATTACAGTCTATAATTACATGGTGTAATGATACCACAGGAGTAAAGCTCAGGAAGGGCTTAATTTTCCAGGTTTTGCAATAAGTGTGAATTGGCGTGAGCCTTAAAAGGCATTCACAGTCTGGATCCAAGCCTAGGTGCAAATAGGACTATCATATGTGGTATAAACCAGACAAATAGTGCGAGTTCATGCTCAGAGTTGCTAAGCAAGCACCAGGAAGGGAAGTTCCTGAAAGCCACACAGATTTCTCTGTGCAACATTGCAGCAATGTCTGCCTGTTGTTCCAACGGTGTTGTTTCTGACAGGTCTGGGCTTCTGAGAAACTGTGAAACAACAGCAGCTAAAACTGGGAAATGAAGAAAGATTTCAAAAATGCAAATTTTACTTTTAAAAGGATCCTTTTTTTCTGAAGTCTGCAGATGTGACCACTTGTATTTTTAACATGCAGGACATTCTTTCAAGTTAGGAGAACCTCAAGAATTTTTTGGCCAACACTGATCTGGTACTCAGACACAAAAATACAGCAAATTACCTGCAATTACCGTGACAGCCAGTGGTGGTGGCACTGAGATGTCTCCAGCAGCCAATGAGCCACCCCAGGTATTGTGCTCAGAGCTGGCTGCTTTTGTTTCAGTAATTTAGTTGTCTCCCAAGAAGCACATCCTGCAGGGGGGTTTGTCTCCCCCTTTTTCTTGCAAAGTGGACAATAACCCAAAATTGTTGATGTTGTCACCTGACAGTCTCAAAAAAGAAATTACCTGAATGTTGGTTTTAAAGTTTAACACCATAAAATTACACTTCAAGTTACCTTGTTGAGAAAAATGGTTTTTTTAAGACTGCTTTATACCTACAGAAGGTCTAAATGTTAAGATAAATCCATCACGTCTCATTAAAGTAGCAGTCTCAGTGGCAGGATCCCATTGTGGTAATGCAGACTGGCTGCTGAAACAAAGCGTAAGGCTTAAGTCTACTGAGTGAAAACACAAGGACATGCGCTATTATTACTGAATAATTTAGGTTGGACGGGACTTCTGGAAGTCTCTACTGCAATCTCCTCCTCACAGCAGGGTCATGGCCTTGCTCAGTGAAAGTCTTCAAGGATGGAAATTTCCCAGCCCCTGTCCTAGTGCTTGAACTTGTTAATGGTGAAAATGGCTTTTCTTGCATATAGTCCAAAAATTCCCTTCCTCTAAGCATTTTTTCTTGTCCTTTTGTACAAGGCTTGTCATTTAACCTAGTAATTTTGCCTCCCTTTACCATCAACAAAGGTGGAGGGTCATCTCCATTCCATGGAGAAAAGTCGCTCATCTCCTTCAGCACAGGACAAACTATCTTCTGGAAGTGCCTCTTTTTGTAAGTGCCTGCAGAGGGAAGACTCCTAAAGGAACTGGGTGAGATGCTCAACTTGCAGATCACTAAAGTTCACTTAAACCAGTCCTTTTACTCAGCTTTTCCTTCACCTTCCCCTTCTCTTGGAAATTCTAACCCATGGGACACTTCACTGTTGTGAAATCAGTGTAAGATGTTGAAATATCATCAAAAAGCTCATGGAACAAATTGTTCGGGAACAAATAGACTCAGAAGTAGTAAAATGTTTAATTTCAATATTTAACTAAAACAATGTTTTGGAGATTTAACTCTTCTCCTTTCACTGACCTGAAATACTTAATTTTGTATCAAAACATGTCAAAATGAGAATAAAATTGTATCTATGTTTTAATAAGCTGAAATAAAATATCTTATTTAGACTCTGCAGAGAGAAGGCCAGAATTTAGAAGGAAAGTATGTTTTTTCCCAGTCATTTTTATTTTGTAATGACATCACATTCCCATTAAAATGATCTTCAGAATTCTCTGTCAAGCCCTATGACTGTGTGAGACGCTAAAATTTTAGACACTTCTGCAGAATTTAACCCTGAAGACCCATTTGAAGTGAAGCACCTGTATTTCAGTAGCCCACCTTAACCTCAGAAGCTGTTTTTTGTTTTGTTTCTTTTAAACCAGACTTGTTAAAAAAAAATCCTGTTACTGAGTCCATTCTACAGAGTTAAAATGTAATGATAATAGATTAAAATAATTAGCCCTTACTTATCTATGACTTAAGCGTGAAGGAATTACACATAAAACAAGAGGTCTTATTTGCCATTTGGGTACTTTCTATTCTGCACCATTTTTATGCAACAAACTTCTGCTTGAGGAAGGGGTTCAGAATGAGCAACAGATACGAAAGTTGGCTGAGATCTGTGTTGCAGATCAACCTGCACCACTAAGGATGATGGAAAGACACCTCAGCAAAGAACAGAGCATCCGACCTAAAGGTTCTGCATCCGAACCCAGGCTGCAGATTTGGAGGAGCCTTCCCTGTCTTTCCTTCCAGCAAAACCAGAGCAGCGTTACTAATCTGCCTCTCTTGATCCGCTCAAGAGTTGTATCAGCAATAAAGAACAAATTAGATTTTCTGTGTTCAGGCAATCTGCAAGGCAAAAGCTGATAATAATTTCCATTTTGGAAAAATTCAGACAGCTGTAGTTTCATTAATTGTTTATACAGGGTGTGGTGGAAACTGCTTTTCTTATGTATTGATGGAGATATATTATGCAGTGTCTTTGCAAGGCTTTGTATGCTTTACACGCTAATCACTCAAATGCTTAAGTCTTTACTTATGGTTTTGGGTGCACACAAGAAGCGTACAAAGAATATGATTGTATATACATCCAATACGTGTGTAGATGCTTTTAATAGTGATTAGATTCACCATTCCTTGCTTCCTTTACAGTGGTTGCTATTTTTCCTCATGTTGCATTAAGGGTACAAGCTGGTGGATCTCTTAGCTGAGTTGGGGTCATAGCAGTCACCTTGGTTTCTTGCTCTGCCCAGTAATGACTAAAGGCACAGGCGGACAAAATCCTAACCTTAAAAAGTCTGTTATAAAAAACATCCATTGACTTCAAAAGGGCCAAGATCTCTTTCTTTCTCGTGGTGCTCAGGTATCACCATAAGCGCTCACAGACATATCTGGGGACCTAGGTCTCTTGAGTACTAGTAACTGTTTTATTTACAGACATGTAAGACCCGTAAGGCTCACACAAATAGCAATAGTGGAGTGAAAAGGTCATGGCTCTCCTATGAAAACTCTATCCATCACAGGGCACACGGCGATAGGTCAGTCGTGAGGTCCCCTCAGCCACATGGGAGCTGCATCTAGGTGTCTGCAGAGCTTCCTCACAAGCTCCAGCTGGGTTGGAAAAACTAACCCTTATAACATCTCTAGAAATGCTTCTGTATAATAAGATGACTACAAGAAGTAAGTCTCCCTACAGTCTTCTCTGATACATTCTTCCCTCTCACCCACTCTTCAGATGCTTTTGACAAACACTAGTGAAAACAGACTCTTGAGGTATGGGGTTAATTGTTCTCCCTTTTCTGTTTACGTAAGTATTCTGCAGACTGAGAATTGCTATTTCCAGAAATATACAAATCAATTAAAAGTTTCACATCCCCACCTCATGGATAATTTCAGAGCCCAAATAATCTGGTTTGCAGCAATTAAAACAAAAGGCGCTTGTTCTAATGCATTGTTTTCTCACTAGAAAGCCCGGTCTGCCTTCAGCTGTCTTTACCAACTAGGAATTCAAGAAGAAAGAAGCTATTAAAGTTTCCTCTACCCAGTTTAAATGTGGCACAGCACATTCCTGGCCAACTTTTCAGACTAAACATCTTAGTAAATTCTTCCTGACAATAGTTAGTGACAAGCATGTCAAAAACAACAAACTCAGTCACATATAAGGCTTATCAATAATTTAGTCTTTTCCCCCCACGAGGGACTGTGTGTTTTGCAATAATGAAATATATGATTTTAAAAATAAATAATAGGCTGTTGTCAGGCCGATTGTAGCTAGAAGTTATGAATTTGATTGATTGATTGAACATTTGACTTCATTCTCTCTAGCAAGATCAAAGTGAAACTCTTCCATTTGCCCAAGGCCACTTGCAATTTATTTAGAGATTGTGTTCATATCCCAGCAGGTAGCAATATTGGACTGAGGTACACAGAAAATCAGCTCTTTGAGGTTTTTTCTGAGTCCAAGGGATGCAACAAATGAGATTTTTTTAGTTCATTAAATCATTAACCACTTAATCACTAAAAACCACAACATTAGTTGCATTTTCCCTTAGCTAGGTGTAACAAGGAAACAGTCACAGCGTTGAAAACCTCTGTTTCAACATCAGTGCCTCTGTCAAATATGACAAGTCTGTATTTTCTATTTGTATGGCTATTTACCCCCCTGCTTCTTTGGTTTAATTAGCATGGTAGGAGGCAATGACACCAAAAAGCGACAGGCACATGAACTGGGATGAGAAACCCTTCTAAGAGCAACATGGAAAAGAGACATACATGTGCATAAAAGCACACAGAATATGTTTGTATAGCGATTATTGCAAATATGCCAGTGCCAAAGAGCCCCAAATGAGTCAGCCCAGACTGATGTAAAGCCTGCAGTCACCATGAGCCATAGCCAATATCAGCTGCATTTCTTTCTCCCTTCCCAGAGAGCATTCACATGCTGACCACAGACATTTGCGAAGCTTTCTCGCCAGAAAAAAAAAATAAAAATAATTCTCTAGCTGTTCTGTATCCGTCCTACATAAGATTTGGGGATTAGCTGCATTAAAAGGAACAAAACCCCAACCCAACCAAGAAGGGTTGGTGCAGGCGGCCGAGCGGCATCTTGTTGGCAGCGACGCACACGGATGCAAATCAGCGTCGGCTGTGCACGTGGGACCTCAGCGGGGGCTGCCAGCAACAAAGAGCCGGCAGCCCCAGAAAGCCTGTACAGACACAAAGATAAGGAGGAACGGGTGGAGGAAGGAGAGCTTCCAGGAGTCAGGTGAACCCACCTCAGAACGAGGGAGAGGATATGTAGGAAGCGTAGCAGATCCAACCTGGGTGATCACTAGCAAGAGAAGGAGCCCAGCACTGCAGGTGTTCAGGATGCTGGGTTCAAGTCTGCAACAGATCATGCCACTTGTGGCCTTAATGCCTTTTGCCAGTAGACAGGACCTGTATCTCCCATTCAAGCAACAGGAAAACACCTCTTGATCTGGTGAAAACTTGGATGAGGTCTAGATTTACAGCCCTGGATAAGTGCAACTTCAGTGGGTTTTGTCTACACTAATGAGAGCGTGGATTGGGAGTGGAGACCTATCTATCCATGGGTCAATGAACAGTAGTCCTAGGCTCTTCTTCAAAGGGCTTGGCACTATCCAGCTAAAGGGCAAAGGGTTCCCAAAGCAGCTGGCATCTTGCACTGTCTCTGTAACTGTGCTCCTTGGATCCCTGAACCCCAGCTAACAGAAGCAGGAATCAGGTATCCGAATGCATTTTATTTTAATAGAAGAGCTGCTTGTAAAAGTGATCTCACAGTGAGAGCTGGGAACACAACCAAGCATTCCCAACCCTCCTGTTCCCAGTTCTTCTGCTTGTTAGGGAGAACAAAGTCACTCTAGTTGTGGAGAAATGAAATTAAACCAAGTAACACCAGTTCCAGACGGGCTACTCCAGACAGAGGACAAACATGGCATTGAGGAGCATCAAGGAAAAGTGACACCTATTACCTGCTCCTGCTATCTGGAAAGAAAAGGAAGGAAAAGCTGAACAAACAGTATCAAAGGTGTTTCTCATATACAGTATCTCTAATATAAGTGTGGAGCTAAAAGGAGAGAATAAAGAGTGAATGTTTTTTCAAAAAACCCAATCTTCCTCAAAGTTTCCTACAACACACCAGCACCAGAAGTGGACAAAAGTCCAGCTAAGTAACACTTCAAGATAGACATACAAGATATTTACCAAAGAATGCACAGGCTCTACACAAAGTACAGCTCTCTACAGTGATCACCAGTCACTAGAGGGCATTTATGTCCATGAAGCTGTCAGATCCAATTTTTTCACTGAAGGTATGATTAGTTAATGAGGCTTGACAGTTCCTAGAGTTCAGCTAAACAGCTGAACATAATCATGTGGAAGCAAACACATAAGCACAATTAGCAGAGCTCTTCACAGACTTTCAGAAATGTTGACAGTGAGTTACAAGAACGAGCCTGTCTAGTTTTATTTGTGGTACAGCCTGAAGGTGAGCAAAGCCCAAAGGCTTCAGAGTCCCAAGGCAGAACTGAAGATACAACTCCCCTAGGATGATGACATAAGAGCAGAGACTCAGTCTGCCTACAAAAATGACCTGAAGGGACACCCTGACACTGATTCAGAAACCTAATGTGAACCTGGTTCAGGAGCCTAATGTGAAAAATGGAAATAGTCTTTTGGACCTCAGCAGGTGCTAGATGGTCAGTCTGGGCACTTCATCATTTACGATGTTCGTCAGGAGCTTACATGCGTGTTCCATGGTCTCATGCCTTGGATATAAATGCTTCTTGTATGATTCAGATTGTATTTAATAACAGACTAGAACAAAGCTGCAGACAAACCAGATAAAAACTTAAGAACTGCCTTGAATAATATGAAGGAAGCATTACAGAAGCACGCCAAAGGTATTACTTTTTAAAAATTGCATTTCCATTCCATCCAATCTCAAGATTAAGTTTTATTTTCCCCTCCATAAATGCTAATGCCAAGTTGATTAAGAGAAGGAAAGGAATCAGATGAGACCATTGACACTCTCTGGGCCATATGAAGATACTACATATGTTTAGAATAATCAATGGAAAGCTAGATAATGACATTCCTTTTCCATCAAAAACACTATCTTCCCATCATTAAGATAAACCATGGTTTGGTTCTAAACTCTTTGCTGGTTTCAGTGACAGATTGCAAAAAGGTGTGAAACACAGGCTGATATTCTGTGCAAAGAGGTGGTGAAATGGGTCTTGGAATTCAGAGTTTAAGTCACAGAAGTGTAGTGATTAATTTAGGAAGTGAGCCCTAAGGTAGCAGAGACCAGATGCTATACTTTAAAGACAGGAAAACTGTTAGCTTAGCCTCACAGAAAATGGTGAAGTGACTGAGCACATCTCTATGGAAGACTCGCATTTTGCCCTCCATGCTGGGAATACAATTGTTTAAGTTAATAAAAACATTCAACAAAATGTTCTGGATACACTGACAGCCTTGAATCAATGTTTTAAATTAGCTTTCACTTTTCTCAAACTTGCTCACCCATTATTTGTTCAGCTGTGAATAAATATTCTGAGTAGGGAGAAAGAGATCAACCAAGGAATTGTGGAGCAAATCTGAGAAAAAAAAAACTGTAGCCCTCAAAATCTCCTCCTAACTCATGAACAAAATAATTAAAGATCTTGCTAATGACAAAGCATTAGATCATTGTAGATCCACAAGTCCAAGAGCACAAGCAAAACAGTAGCAGTAAGGAAGGAAGTTACTTTATATTAAACCAATGGTTTTCCTCTCCTTGTAGACCTTGCCTATATACTTAGACATTCATGGCTACAGCATGGAAGGAAAAGGTCACCGTTAGGAAGGGTGACCGCCAACTGTTAGACAGATTAACAGCAGCATCTGCTTTCTAGTTGGTTTACTAAAAAGGTTTAGTTACTCCTGCAAACTGTACCTCATTAATAATACAATGTTGTCTTCCCCATCTGGGTAGTTTTGCCCCCTTTCATTCCAGCTTTCTGCATATATATTCCATGGCCAAGGCAAAAGCAGGAAAGTTTAGGGTTCTGCATTCCCTGCTGGGCTCTGAAGCTGTCTATTAATGCAAAAAAAAAAAAAAATCCAGTGCAGAAATGAGAAGGTTTTACTGTCATCTAAGACAGCTGAAACCACACAAAAACTGTTCAGCATTCAATGTCCAAGAAGGTGCATGCAAGTATAAAACAGAACTGAAATCAATGAGACACAGCTTCAATCCAGAAAAAAATTTTTAGTTTTAAGGCCTGATGAAAGTTCCTGGGTAAAAAGATAATTCACAGTTTTGCAGCTGAGAAAAAAAAAGAAAGAAAAGTCACACTGCACATTAGTGAGGTGGAAGAAAGTTCCAGTTATCTACATTGGCAGGAAAATGGTAATTAATGAAAATCACTCACATTCTCTGTCTACTGCCAGCACTGGCTGACAAGCTAAAATTGGCACATAGTGATAGGCTGAAAAATGCTGTATGTATTGGCAGCTCTTATTTCTCCTCCTGGTATCTCCCAGCTGCTGAATTTATTTTTAGTTTTAGAGATTTTGGATTTCTGCACCAATCTCTTGTTGCTTTGGTACTACAGCATGGTGGGGTCCTAGCATAATCTCCCAGGCATTTAAAAAACGAATAAATGGAATTGGTTGTAGCTGTAGTGGGGGGGCTAATTCAAAGTAAGTATTCATGTTTACCCTGTGACAACAGCTGGACTTGCTTAAGCAGTCATCTTGAGCATGGTGAGACAGCTTGGAGCTGGTTCCACAAAGAAAATAGTCTTAGAACTGCAACTCTGTTGTCCAGAGTTAAGCTTGCAGGGAGCAGTACCCATCCAAAAGCATGAACCACAAAAATCAGGCCTGTGATTGTGAGCTACTGGCAAGTTCCAAGGGAAGGTATGCAAAACCAGTAAGTTTCAGTAAGAATTTCAGAAGAGTACTTCAATTGTGTAATTACTGAAACAGGAGCCTCTCATCAGGCTTGCTTACCCTTCCCATCTGCAGACTTAGTATTTTTCCTATTTCTCACGCTACACATCTGTATAGGTTTTTTTCTCATGTCACAGTTGCTGGAGGCTGCTCCTCCTAAAAGCATTTGCTGATATGATAGTATGGAACTTCATTAATTGTTTTAAATCAGAGCCACATATAGAACTTCCTTGAAGGAAGCTGTGTATGTATAACCGAAGCCAAATTTGCCCCTTAACATCCGTAAAATGCCCTGGAACATTCTGATAAAAGGCTTTGCGGAAGTTGACGGAGTGATAATTAAAGCTGACTGCTCCTATTTGAGCCAGAGACATCCTGACCTTTAAGTTCAGGCATGGAAAAGCTGGTAGTCGAAGCATGCCTAGATAGGTGCTGTGCTAACTGTGAAGCTACAACCACATCTTCCAACAGCAGAGCCCACAGTGGAATTCCAGGATTTCTCCTGCCACCACGTTGTGCAACGTGGGGCTGGAAAGGCAGTCACCTCGCTTGTGCTGAAGACCTGAAAGGTCAGTGACAAATCACCGCGTAGGATACAGCTCCTGTCTCTCCACTTTTGTTTTGTTTTCCAGAGCACACTGAAAAGAAATCAGTGAACCTACAAATGTGCTGATACGACCTCTTGCATTGTTCCCTTGGGCTTAGACACCAGTGCTGCTATGAAGCAGCTCTGCGCTGGCATGGCATTGTGGCATTGACATGCAAATGAGCAAAGCCAAGGGAATATCTTCCAGGCCTTATGAATGCCTGATTTTTTGTTATTTTTTTTTCATAGGTTGTATTTACTTTTTGATGCTTTCAGAGTCCCCCTGAATAACTTAGATGTATTCCTACTTTGACTGCTACAATTTTTTCCCCCAGCAGACTCAGAGCCTTACCGTGTGTTTGTTTATATATACATATAGATGTGTGTAAATTCAGCTTACTTTAGGAACAGGAATATTTTAAGCTTTTCAACCACAAGAAAAAGCATATGATGATTCTTTGAAATTCCTTAGTGTAAAACAACTGCAGCTGCCCCTGTCTTGCTTTAAAATAGTCAGAAAATCTGAGACCTAACACCCAACAATGATTATTCAGCTCCCAAGAACTGACAGTCTGTGCGCCTTTCAGGAGACAAGAAGATTATACATTTTCCCCTTCCTCTTTTGGCTCATCAGGGAAGAGTCAAAAACTCAACAAGTAAAACCCTGACTGAAACTTTTACTGCAAAATTGTTCCAGAAACGCACTTTTGCATAGTTTAATTGTCTGGGTTTAGATCCCCTTGCGTCGAAAACAACTCCCCTGACCCTTCCTAGCAGACATCTAAAAGAAAAACACTGAAATCTTCAGTGAGCTAGCTTATAATGAAGATACAGAGCAAAGTTTACCCAATCTTCCAAGTACTTAAATTCAGAGTTCTGGCTGATATCTGAGAAGACACTGAAGTTCAGGGTACAATGTACCTTGGAGATGCACAGTGGACAGCTACATCTTTTGCATATAGGCTACAGGAGAACGAGGAAAACATTCGTCTAGTATGGGTGAGTCAAAAAACTTGGGTGTTTTGTTTTTTTTCCCCTTACGTTGGACATCAGGGGATGTTGGTAACAATGAAAGCAATAACAAGGCTCTTCTACTGAAGCAGCTCACTCCTTTTCAGATGCCATAAAGATACAGGATTCAGAACATAAGGAGTTATGAATGTTGTTGGGTGCTGTTCCAAAGAGAAATGACATTTATACCCTCCCAGATGCCTGCTGAGTGCCCTTTCTGCATTGTTTCACCTGTTCCTCCCCAAAAGGTAACTTTTTTATGCTCTTCTCAGTTATCAGAAGTGAAACCTGACAAACACTGTCGTGAACTCTGGGCAAGATTTCTCACATGATCTACCACTTTGTGCAAAGCTAAGGAAGCTTTTTTAGAGTTTGGCCAGAAAATGCGCCTCATGACTAAGAGACATATTTTAAGGCTTCTTTGTATGTGTTTGCTTCTAAATGCATATAGCAATAGATGTTAAAGCACTCAGAATAGCTCAAAATTCTACCATGGCTTAATAATAGCATTTATTTTAACATCCTAAGCTATAAATAAGGTCTTGAGGTTCACATTTAGAGGGAGGGTTTGTTTTGTTTGAACCACAGAACTGTGGTACAGTGGTCCAGACAGTCCTAATTTTATGTAGCTCAAATTAAAAAAAAACACCAAACAGGAGACAAAGTGTTTTCATCTCCAAACATCTTCAATAAACCCACGGTTTATTACTAATACCAGACCTCTGTGAATTTCATCCCAAGGCCCAGTATTGCCATTGATTACCCTGAGGTTTTCAACAAGCTCGCAGCCCGTGATTCCTCCAGAGGATAAGAACAGACAAAAAATAAGGTGGGTTGGGTAAAGAGGAAGGGGATGTTTCAGTTGAGAGGATAAATTGGCTTGAAAAAACAGGATCGTAAACAGCACACCACCTTGGCAATAAGCAAGTTAGCAAACAAAAATACCCCAGGACTTTTTGTAAGGGTGCCTGATAAATATCAGAATGGCCCCAGATTTTATTCAAATGTTAGAACTGAATTTGGATCTGAAAACAAAGGATAAACATATTTCTTCTGACATTTAATGTTGTCTGATGACATGCAATTTCATTGCTTTTTCTTTATGATGCAATTTTCATAAGTGATACCAGTTGTCATCAAACGTCATAAAAGCCAGACTTGCCTCAAGTCATTGATATTTATTGTCCTCTTATAACAGAGCCTGTTTTGAGTTTGGTGCTCATGGCTTTAATTGCTTAATGGAAGAGTTAAGCCCAGCCTTTCCTGGTATAAAACATCAGGCTGAGAGGAATCTGTTGACGTGATGCAATTGAGATATTCTGGCAGCTGGTGCAGCAAATGCCCTTTAAAGAAAAAAAAAGGGGGAAAAAAAGTGGGAAGAGACAGGGATGGTGTTGGATGACACCAGGATTAGTAACAGGACACTGAGCCTTTTGCCTCTGGGTCAGTCACTCAAATCCTCCTTGAGTCAGGAGCGCCCACCAGCCCCTGCCAGCGTGAGGTCACTGGGTCCCTATTGGCCATTCTGGCTGGTGTCCCCAGCATTACACGTGGCATTAATTCACACTGTGGTTCAGAGGTGAAGCCAGGAGAGTCTAGTGGAAAACAGACCTGCCCTGGAGGGGTGAGTGTGTTGAGAGTTGAGACCAGCCTGAGTAACCGCCATGCCTACAAGCAGTTGGAGAGAAATATCCAGCAGCTCCTGGAAAGAACAGGCCCTCCAAGCAGCCCCTGGCTACTTCAGCCTCTACTTTGAGCCTCAAATCCTGTATGTGATGTGGTCATGGGGAAGAAAAACAACAAAAAATCCCACCAAAACAAAGCCCACACCCTCTCTTAGCCACTACTTGTTCTTTCACTGCTGTCCATGCCCCATTCCTCAGAGGCACCTCGAGGGATGCTGACCTGGAGGGACGCCTCATCCCACAGACCCATCCTGCACATTTATCCTCTTCCTTCAGGAGATTTCCGAGTCTCTGTGCCCCTCTCTCTTTGTCAGAGGGAAGTGGTTTAACTTCATGGATGCTTCAGTGCTGACTGGAAGAAAAACTTGTGGCTACATGCAGTCACTAGCAGTCACTGAAACAAAAAAATGAACAGCAAAAGCCCATTTGAAAGAGACAGGGACTAGAGCAGTGGAAGTTTGACAAGAAGAAGGATGCAACGGAGAGGAAACACGACGTTTTTGGAAGGAGCTCTCTGAGCTTGAGTGTCTCTGGAGAGCTGTGTAAAATTCACTGGAGGAGCTGAAAGCAAGGAATAAAATTCACCTGACTTGTCAGGAGAACATTGTTCACAAAACCCTACTAATTTGACTCATAAAGCACACAGACCAACTCTCATATGCACAGGCTCAGACAGAGGCACTTCTGCTCACTTGCCACATTTAGTTTTGCTGGGTGAGTTTAGTTGTTTTATTTTTTTTCCACACAGCTGGTAGAGGGAGTCTGTAGCAGCTTCAGTTCACATTTGTCTTTGTGAATATTTTATGTTACCACCCAGGATATCAGTACTAGACCACCAAACCATAGCACAGGTGCTGTATAACTCAGATGTGCCTAGGATTACACGTCCTAAAAAACTCATGCTCAAAAAAGGAAAAAAAAACCAAAACAAACCCCATTTGAAATTTCAAGACTTTGCTTACAGTTTTAATTGGCTCTCCAAGTCACCTTGCACATGGCATGAGGCAGACTGGATTTTGCTCACATGCCCGCAACATAGGGAGGTTTGGTCAAGATCTATTAAATCTTGTTTTCATCACATGCCTGGCTTCCTTTAGCAGCACTCTGAGACTAGAGGGTTTTATTTATTTGTTGTTTTGCATTTATCCGCCTTGGGTCCTTCATGCACATTCATTAAGGAAATCTCACAGCTTGTCTGTGGAGCGTGTTGCTACTTCTGCTCGTTGTATTTCATTTCACAGGTAAACCAAGCTGAGCAGCAGCTTTGGGTGCTTGGGAAGATTTCTGACAGCCGTGCAGAGTGCCTCCGAGGGAGGCACCGGGACACAGTGAGGAGTCCAGCCCTTTAGAGAAGGCTTTTGAGACAACAGAAAGGCTGTGACAGTCACCCACGTGCCACATTCTTAGCTGCACTGAGGGTGCTACTGTGCCGGTAGGAGCTAATTAAGCCACTGCATTGCTTCTTGTTGGCTCTCCAACCATTTCTGTAGCTGTAAACCCCATCAGGGTCATAATGGAGCTGGTCTGTGTTGTGTTGAATTGGGGATCACAGAGGGGAACCCCTACCAACAGCCAGCCACTGGAAAGGGCACAGGTCTGAGTCAGGATGTCAGTGTGCTAATGAGGTGCAGGGTAGAGAGTGCTCAGCTTGGACAAAATCAGCCTACTGATGTCTGTTGGCATAGACGTATGCAGACCAGTTGCTTTCATCAACACAACAGCTGCTCTGTGCAAGGGGAGGGAAGTCCAGAACCCCAGAGAATAGCAATGGGGTTGCCAGGCTAATTACTCAAAACATCAGAGATGGTTGGACAGATCCACACTTGCATTGATACCTCCTGAGGTTTGGGTAGGCAGCAATGGTATGCTAGTCTTACAAAGGCTTCCAGCCCAGGGCAGAGAGCACCACGGCCACTCTACTGTAAGGCCCTTACCAAGGCTTTCCTGCACAGTAGAAACAACAGAACAACCAAGCCCAACAAAAAAAGATAAATCATTCATGCCATTAGATCATCAGCCAGTAGCTGAACTAGGGAACTCCCCTTCCTCACCCAGTTAGGGGCAAGGTCCAAGATAACCAGCTCAGGATACAACCTGATTTCAACAAAGCTTCAATCACAAAGGCCTAAACCACCAACAGCTGAGCCCGAATCTCCTTAGCCTCAGAAGCGATGCACTCTGAAGCCTTTGTCCAGTAGTAATTCAGCTTCCTGCCAGGCCCTCCTATATGCTTTCTCTGGAGCTGTGCTTCATCCTAGACGAGCAGCAACAGCCTGAGGGTGGGGCCCATCTCAGGTGGGGACTATATTAGCACTGGCTGATGGTGCATGAGGAGATAAGCCAGGAGAAGCAACTGCAGTTGCTCTTCTCTCTCTTCTGCTCATCAGGGTGCTCTTTAATCATTGTCATTTGGTTCATGCTATGTATGCTATGCTACTGGGGAAAAAAAAAATCTTTCTCTCGTTCTTGTCCCACCTCCACGGTAAGGGCTTACCTCCAAGAAATTTGCAGGCAGATAAGAATTCAGTGCAGAGGTGGTAATACTAGCTCTGTTGGGACACCAAGCTACTATATAGCTCTTGCTCAGCTCGGAGACCAGGTGCAGCCAGCTTGCATCTGCTTTCAAATACCATACAGCAACTCTGCCATCTACTCTCATTTTCAGGTTTTCCTCAAGTAGCCAGTGTTTTTTTTTCACAGAGAAGTCCTGCTGCAGAAGGTAAGGCAGAATATATATTTATGCCCCTGGCACTTTGAGATCTGCATGTTTTTAACAGGCAGAGAAAAGACTGAGTAAAGAACATGGTCTCTGCTAGGCCTCCAAGTCCAGAAGATAGTGTAATGATACCATTTTATTTTTTTTTTAAGACAAGTTAACTATGGTTTCCAAGAAAAGTGATAGTTTGGTTGCAAATTATTTTGAATTTTACCTAAAATGTTTCAATTTTCCATTTCATTGCCAAACAAAAGTTCTACTAGCCTAGACGGAGAGAAAAAATGGTCCCTTTCTGGTATGTAGGGTTTTTCATTTAATTTTCAAACTCCAGGCTTCTCTCAGCTGTCTGTTTGTGTACCTCTGTCACCTTGCAGAATGTCCCCCCATGATGCTGGAGGACAGCCACAATGGAGAAATGACCTAGTAAATAATGTGGTAGAGACCAGATGAGGAGTTAGAAATAAACAAGATGGCCTTAAAAGTAAGTTTGAATAGAAGCATGAATTAAAGGATGATGCGAATAATGTCCGCTCTTTAGTGTGGTGTATTTGTCTGTCCTAATTCAGTCTGCTTCCAATTCAGTAATTTTAATGATGAGGGGTCAGGATGCAGATTTCTGGAAGCTACTGAAGCATCATCCCATAGAAGCATGATCTCTCATTTGTTATAAAGATCTGGGTGCCATAACCATCTGCACAGAATAGCATGTTGAATTTGGGGTGAGTATGACGTAAGGGCTCCTTGATTTGGTCTGTGAAGATTAATAATGTAGGGGCTGGGAAACTGCAGAGCACAAACGGAAGAAAACTACATTGACTGCTTTTACTTGCCAGTGGAAATCAATGTCCTGCTGATAAATGGTGGCAGTGGATTCCATGTAAGGAGATGTTATATATGTACCTGCACCCCTACAGGTGTGATCAGTCATTTGGAGTTTAGGTGTCTGCAAATCTTTTTTTTTTCTTTTTTCATTTTTTTTGTAAAAAGACAAGAAAACTCATACCTGCACAACTCTGTTCAACAGAGCATCCTTTAGCAAGTGCAAAGAAACCTCTTTTCAGATAGGATTTTCATCTCTTCAGGTAACACTGGCTGTCACTGGTGTGTGAGGAGATGGGCTGCAGTGTCCATGGGGAGCTGATACAGCATGTTGGGATGATAATTGGCCTTTACAAGAGCCTTTGCTTAAAAAATGTTTTTACCCAATGTCAGTTTCATATTCCTTGCTGAAGAGAGCCTGGGTATGACCAAAGACAGCAGTGTTTAATTGGGCTAAAGAGCTGTTTAAACACACTTGTAACTGTAGTACAGTACAATGTGGCCAGCCAGCATGGAGAAGGCAGAGCCATGCAGTGTGTGAAGAAGCAACCAGCTCCTCGTGTTCCACATTTGCAGTCTAGGTCTGGGGCTCATGTAGCTCCTGATCCAGCAGTGCTTTTGAAACTGGGTCCTATGGGCTAATTCTCAGCTGAGCACTGTGAAGTTTAGTTTGTATTGGCAGATGTTGGCTCCAAAAAGTAAACTGTGTGCCCTGTCTGCTTAAATAAAACAGACCTATCTGTATACATGTAATTCTACCAGATTCTTTGCATCCTTTCAGTTCCTTGGATGACACTGGCTGAATGCCAGACCTCCACTGCCCAATGAGCCTGTGGCTAAACCCACAGGAGAGGCTAGAGCACCTCACAGTGTTGATAAAGCCAATTCTGCTGAAACATCCAGAATTTGATCTTTCTCCAAAACACCACTGAGCTGGGCCAAAAATACCATTAGCTATTTCCAACCTTATTCTTAATACGCACACAATGAAAAGAAGTGAAACATGATGTTAAAAAAAGATTTGTTTCAGCTGTAAAAAAGGATTTACTCTGGGCATGGCTTGTTCTTGTTGTTATATCCATCTTCTGTTTTGAGGATTTGATCCAGCAGAGCCTCCTGGCTCATGCTTGTCACCACCTTTGCCTGTTAAGTTAATTATCTAATGAATTTTTTAAAAAAAACCACACCAACTATTCTCTCATCTTAAAGCCATTGCTAACATGCAGCTTCGGATTTCCTTTGGAAATATATAGTACTGGAAGGGCACCAGATAAGAGCTTGAGAGCCTCTAGCTCTGGCCCAGATGCCTGGTGGGCCATGGACATGGTACCTAGTCTCTCTGCCTTTGTGCCCTGCCAGGGAAGGGAAGGGCAGCCACACAGGGTGGTTGGAGCTCAGAGCATGGTATTAGTGACTTTGACCGTGACCTAGACCAGCTGAACCTTCAGCAGTGGAACCACCTGTTCTGGTACAGAAACATCAATTTCTAGGTGCACAGGTATAGATTTCTAGGTGCACGGCAGAGATGAGTCTATGTGTGCTCCTCAATAATTAATGCCACTCAAATGAAAAGGAGGAGAAGGAGAGAAATGCACACAGCGGAAGGTGAGAAGGACAAATCAAGTCAGTGACATTGGTGTTGAACAGGGTAATGTTTCCAGGCATTTCAAGTCAGCCAATGTGTATGGAGGTGAGCTGTGTGTCCTGTCAAAAAGGACACAGGACAGAGTTTATAACGTGAACCCCAGAAGCACACAGTTGACCACTAACCATTAATAATCTCCCTTGTTCCTCCACACATAGGTGTGGGGCATTCCAGCTAAACACACTTCGTGGCAATACCCACATGGATAAACAATATATAGTGTAGTGCAGTGTTCCTGTAAACTCCTTGGCCGAATAATCACCGTGGCTTCTTGTTAGTAGTCCAAAGAGGGGGGGAAAAAGGGTTTGCATGGAGAGGAGATGCTGACCTTCATGCAAATATTTCTTTCTTCTGCTTAGTTTCCCCCTTCCCATTTTCTAACAATAAGACTGTTTTAGATGGCCAGGAGAGAAGTTGTTTGGGAACGGAGGTGCTGCATTTTGTTGTGGTGTTTTTTTTTCAAGAAACGTCTATGTAATTTCACAACTAGCCTACAGCAAAAATTAGCCCTTCATGTAGATTCACCAAAAAAAAAAAAAGCAGCCTGTTTTCGCTGGGACTGTAGTAAACATTTCTAAAACAGACGTAGCCTGAGGTGAAGCTATTCTTGTACTTGTGTTTAGAAAGGAAGGGAGAAAAAAATTACGAAATGAATCATTCCTGAGTGGATTAAAACTGTGAATGCCTGTTAGAAACACAATCCCTGATCATGTGGGCAGATGGTGCATCCTACTATATAACACTGCTACCTGGCAAAATGGGGTGGAATTTAATTGACAGACATTTTCAAATCCACAGTAATACACCTTACAATGCGTGAGTCAGAGCCTGATGCTGTAGTCCTTATTCTTGGGAGTGATCTTTACTCAGTAGAGCAGTCTACTGTTTTCACCTTTTACCAACTTTAAACTGGGGGGAAAATAAAGGATATCCATGGATAAGTTTTTATCTTTGTTAAGATGACACATTCTCTTCACCCATTCAAGGAATATCATCCTCTCTTATCGCCCTCTCAAGGTCTTCAAGTACCTACATGGGGAAGAGATTTCTGATGGAAGAAGGGTCTTTAATCTGGCAGAAAAAGGCATAATGAGATCCAATGATTGAAAGCTGAAGTTAGACAAATTCAAACTATCTTATCTAGGAGCTTGGTAGATTCCCCATCACTTTTGAAGTCTTTAAGAAGATATCCAGTCTTGATGTAAAAGATATGCTCTAGATCAAACAGAAGTTATGGGTTTGATGCGAAAATTATTGGGTGAGGTTCTGCAGTCTGTGTTATGCAGGAGGTCAGGCAAGGGAATCATAATAGTCCCTTCTGGCTTTAAAATCTGTGAAGCCCAAACACGACTTCAATAAGGAAAAAGCAAGCCACCCTGACGACCTCTTCTGCCCACAGAACTTTAATTTTGGAAACAGAGGCTGGTTAAAGCAGTTCATCAGCCTTACCTGGACTCTGCTTAGCAGAGTATTCGTAACACCTCAGCTTCTTTCAAAGAAAGAAATTTGAGAACACTCTAGTTTCTCTTTAATAAAAGTAGTCGGAAAATGCTGACTGGTTTCTCAACTAGCATAGAGCTATTTCTTTTCAAAATATAACAGCTTTTTTAATTACATTGTTTCTCATAATTTTTAGCATCTATTTATTTGTTGCTCCCTATGACACATTCCTGCAAATGAAGAGGAATTGAACTCATTAGATAAGATTCCTTTATTTTTTAATGCCGTTTATATAGCTCCTAAGTGGGAAATAATTAATGTCTTATATTATTAGTATTGCTTCTCCACTATGTTGCTAAGTTAAGAAACAGCTTTCAAAGTGAGTCCCAACAACACCAGCTTTCACAGATTTATCTTGAGTCTTTGATAATTTTCTTTAAATTGCCAGCTCTGGTAGTCATGTAAATATATGAAAATCTTGACATTTCTTTTCAAAAAAACAGTCACTCTCGGTGGCAGCTGGTAAATCTTGAAAACATGATACTCACTGCTCAGAAGACCTAAGCAAGACTCTAAGCAAGACCTCAGAAGACTCTAAGTGAGTAAATACTTTCATTTTCTTTATAATTTTATAATATTAAAGCAAATCCCCTGATTATGGAATCCAAGCATTTGGGGTTGGCAGTCCTCAGGTATATTGAGGTTGAACTTCTCACATGAGGAAGGAAAAGCAGGCCAGGGGAGTAAGGACCACCTCCTTATTTTTCATAAACAAACCTTCAAAATTCAAATGCCAACAAAAAGCAAAGTCCTGAACATGAGACACTGTCATAGAATCATAGAATGGCCTATGCTGGAGAGGACCTTAGAGATCATTTTAATCCAGCCTCCCTGTTGCCAGGGATGCTACCTGTTGACTAGATCAGGCAACACATGGGGACCGAACGGGACTCGAACCCGTGACCTTAGCGTTGTTAGCACCATGCTCAACTGAATGAGCTAACCAGCCCCCACGAACACTTGGAGATGCTAATGGCCTGGTCCAGTTGCAGGGACTTTGTGTGGCTTTTCCATTCTGTAGCGGTTTGGAGGGCGACCGCTCATCGAGCCATTGAGCTGTGATGAATATTTGGAGGAGGATGCAGCAAGACAGCCATGGTGCTACCCCCTTGCCCAAACCCCCGGTGGTCAACATTCACTTCAGCCAGATGTTTCCTGCACCAGCAGCGTTCAAGAGGCTAAAACCTGTTTTCTGTGACACAGAGACCTTTTGTTCACGTGCGGCTGCTGCCAGGCTCTGTGCAGTTTTTGGGTGTGGGGTTTGTCACCTGCACTGCTCCTTGAGGTGCCCATGTTGGGGTGCAGGGTGTGCCCAGAAAGTCCTGGTGTTACTGGATGCCACCATCAGCTGGGGAGGGACAGAAGGGGTGGAAAGGTGACTGTCCCCACAGCAAGGCTGGGGGGCTGGCGCCTCAGGAGCATGCGTATGTTGGCGCAGGAAGGTGTGGGTGGGTGCTGACGTTGGGGGATCAGGCAGCCCATGTGCACACTCCACAGTCTGCCTCACCCCACTGTCACCTCCGTCTGACAAGCGTCCCCGGGAGGCCATTTCATAGCCAAACAGGGTTGAGTAAGCCAGTCTGACTTTGCCTTGGGACGGGAGGGGAGATTTCACACAGCTACAGCTGAGCACGAGCCTTGGAGAAATCTGACCTTCCCATTTCCTCTGTTTGTCTGAGATTTGCTCTCATTCATGCACACCTTGTGTAGATCGGAACTTAAACTTTTCTATTGGGATTTCTCTTCTCAGGCACTGTTGCCAGCCTTAGACTGCCACATTTTAGTGTGAAGAGTAACAGTGTGAATTGGCAGCAAGGTGGGCAAAAACTCAGGGCTTAAATGCACTTGAATGACCACATGGCCTGCTCACACTGGCAGCAGCAGGGTCCACAAAGGGGCTGTGGCAGAGAAGGGGTGTGAAAAATAACAGTAATATGTAAAAGCGTCTCTAAAATCTCCAGTCCTGAAAGAGGAACGGACGCCCCACAGGCTCTCCAGCTCTTTTCTGTTGTCATCTCACTCCAAACTGTCACAAGATGTCAGTGTTTTCAGATAGTCCTGCTATTGCTGAGCAAACAGCCTCTCCACACTGTCTGGCTGACTTTCAATGGCATAACATTCATCCATAAAATTGAGCCATAAGGTTCACAGCGGAGTGGCAACACCACAGAGAAACTCAGCGTAAGGACTGCATCCGAGTTTCAGCCTCTGGCAGCAGGATGAAGGTGCAGTTGGTGTTTCCCCTTGGCCCTGGGACAGCCCTAAGACAGCCAGCACTTGAGCTGAGGCGGGTGATGTTTAAATAAACAAAAAAGTTCGTGTGGAAGTCCTCAGAGCACAAATGCAGCAAGTCAACTTTGTCTTTCTGTGTGTGGCTTGGTACGTGCTTCAGGATCGCCCCTCCTAGGTGATCCCAGATACTCTGAGACGGGCCATGCCCTTGTTGCAGCCTCACGCTGGCAGCGTGACAGAGAGGGACACTGCCCTAGCACCCGACTTGCTCCTATCGGGCACGATGCAATGAGCAGAAACAGTGCAGGTGGGAAAGAAAAAGGCTGAGACTGTGAATTCTATCTAGTAAGCAGATGCTTGGGCAGGTCTCAGGGCTAATGCAGCGCTGATTTTTAAGCAGATGTATTTTTTTCTTTTTTTTTTTTCCCTTGAAAAATCCTTTTGGAGGGCTCTGGGATGAGAAGGTTCTTCCAGCTTGTAAAATCATTATCTCAGGTTACCCTGCATGGCATGCCAGCACTAGTGGGTAGTTCAATATCCTGCCTATTGGTATTTTCTAAGGTCCTTTTACATCCAAAGGGCTTAATACAGACTCCACTTCACCCACATACACAGAAGTGGACTTGTAGGGACTCAATGTTATCCACTCTTCCCAGTAAATACAGTGTGTAATTTTGCGCTGATCCTGCTACTCTGGGGAATGTGGGTTATAAAAAATGGTGAAGCCCTGTGCTAAGGGTCCTGGACTTTATCCTCCCAGCGACTTATAATTCCTATTAATTGGGAAGTCCACTTGTAAAATTTAAGAGAAGTGCCTTAACATGAAAGGTGTCTTCATTTACAGAGCTATCTTCAAAGTCCCTATAGAACTAATGCATAGGTTATAAATCAGGATCTTACTTTGGAACCTTTGATTTATCTTTTTAGGGAGTCACTCATTGCCATCATCTAAACAAGAAGAATAATATCGTACTAGGCAACTGATAGACTCCACCAGCTGGATAGAACTAATGTCTCCTTGTCCCACTAGACCTTCCCGGCAGTATTCAGTGACCCCTCCCAATGGGAAAAACTGGTGCTGTGTAAGAATTTTTTCCCATCTTCTTTATAGAAGATCTGTCCTTCCCAAGGCCCAGAGGTCTTTTTTTTCTTTTTCTTTTTTTAAACAGACCTTTGTCTGCCTTTGAAACCATGAAAATTAGCATGATTTCAGATAAAGATGTGTTACTGGGGAAAATGAACTGGTCCCACTGCATAGAAAACTCCTAGGAAAAATAATTAGGTTATAGTAATGATTGTAACTGATATCCACCTGAGCTGATCCATTTGCATTAATTCCAAGGTATTTATTTCAGAGAGAGGCTCTAGGTTGGATGTTTCTATATGACAGGACAGCTGATTAACACCGTAACTGTTTGCCACTAAGCCATCCTGCTGCCTCACAAACCACACCCTTTGCTGCCATGCCGAGGTTTGAATTTGATTTCCCTCGAGGAAAAAAAAACTTGTACTTGCAATCCCCATCCACCTGTGTTGCCTCAATATAGCATTGTGTGTTTCCTGCTTTTTTTTTTTTTTAACTCCCCTTCCCCCCGCCCCGAATTTGCTCTCGTTGAGTGGCACGAAAGAAAAAAAAATTTTAAAAAAGCCCACCTCCTACTAAGAGGACTAAGACCTGGGGAGCCAGCGAAGAGGAGAGGCCGTTGCCTCTAAAGTTCAGAAATAAAAAAAATGACTCGTTCTTTTGAGCTTGCTGTTCCCTGATGTGACACTGTGATCAGTATCAAATGCTTGGTGGCAAGGATTTTTGTCAAGCTTTCCCAGCTAAAATAGATTTAACCTACTAGTTGCTCTTTGTGGGTTTAACAATGTGTGTGACAATAAAGGGCTGCTGCCGCTGCATTGTTAATACATGAATAGTCCTGGTTCTCTGTATTTACTATTGTGCACTGCAGATTTCCAGGAAGAAGTGTTTGGCTCTTGCTATTGATATCAGTCCTGGTTTGCAGAGGGAGCTGAATCAGCCCCTCAGTGATTAGTCAATACAAAAATGCAGTTAGGATTTAATTGAAATTAAGGAAAGCACCCTATTGGCTTTGAACTGCTTGCTGGGCTTTCTCCCCAGATCAGGGATGATGAGCCTGGGTTCACAAGTTGCTGTCGCTGCCTTGGGATGTGAGGAGGTCACCCTGCAGGCAGGAAACTTGCAGAACGTCAAAATTGAGGATTTGATAGCAGTTTGTGGTCTGCTTTTGGCTGAGGCTGGCCAATGGCACAACTGACAAGAATAAGAAGCAGTGAGAAGGAAATTAAGATGCTCTGGTCTCCTGGAAAAGCACGGTCAGATGGGTCTGAATGCTGTGAACACCTCCATGAAGGCTCCTGGTGACTCCTGTGAGCACCCAGCCAGGACTGGGCTGCCTGGGGTGAAGAAGGATGAATGGGCAGGGTGAAGTGGGGTGCTGGCAGCATTCCTGGGACTCACTCCTGCACCTTGACAGCAGTGTGTTCCCATCACTGCATCCTGGTTCACTCACCCAGAGTACCCTCATAGCCTCCATGGGGCAAGGAAGCTGGTCATGGACCTTGGCCAGCCCCATGGATGTCCCATCAAGAGCAAATCTCAGTGATGACTTTGGTCCACCAAGCCTAAGGAAGACTTTCTGGGCAGTGCTCTTGATGGGAGCCAAATCTGGCTCTCCTCCACATGGCAAAAGCCCCCAGCAGTCTCAGGTGACCTGGAGTCAGCTACCCTGGTGGGAAAGGAAAGTTGCTCTCAGGTGCTGGAAAAAAAAACGACAAAACCCCAAAGGGTCAAACACCCCTCCATCCTGGAAGCGATCATTGCTGGTGTTTCTCTTGGTTTCATTTCCGTAACAATCACCCACATATTATTAAATCAGAGCTGCTGGGGAAATGGAGTTAAATTAAGGGAGATCAGAGGCAGGAACGGAAGCGATGACTATATAAATATCTGCCTATATTATATAGAGTACTGTAGTTAATCAATCTTGAGAACAAAGAGCTTGGCTTGAACTAAGAAACAGCCCCAGCGAAGTGAAGGAACCCTGCTGCGGTAAGCAAGCAAACAGCGCTATCGACAAGGAAAATGTTTCTAAAGGCTTCTCTCCCACTGAAGGAGTTGAAAAACAAGGGGTTTTGGCCCCTGGGGCAAGAGCTGGTCCCCCAGCTCTTTGGGCGAGCGCTCTTCTGAAGGTTAGTGAGCGCAGGAGCCAGATGAGGGGACAGCAGCTTCTCTTAACTGAGGCAAAAAACTTATTGATTATACGTTCAATAAAAGGTCAAAACTCCCTTTGAGGGTCACCGCACTTGTGGTAAAGCTCTTCCCAGCCCCAGCCCCTCTCCCTGTCTGCTGTGTGTTTCGTGCCAGTCTCTCCAGGTGGACACCTGGGGTAAAAGTGAGCTGCAAATGAGCTAATCATCATTAATGTGTTGGTAGAACCTGCCAGCCTGACATCCCTCCTAATGGCTGACAAATGTCAGGGTGACTTGTATGCTTTTTTTGTTAATTGAATTGGTTAATTAGGTCCCAGAGGCCTGGCTGCTAATTGTGAGCTCCAGTGGAATACAGGTTTAAAAAAAAAAACCAAAACCCCACAACAAAAAACCCCACCACAACAACAAAAAAAACCCCAACCCCTCCATAAAATCCAATGCAAGGAAGTTGAAACAAAAGGGAGTGATGGGGGAAAAAAATAGCACCCCCATCTCACTCACACACATGCACACACAAAACCTCCTTTGTGTTCTTCGCAATCTGTACAGTTACCTTCGCTTAATTTCTGACCTGCCACATGCTACTGCCTTCTTGATGTGTTTTTAAAAGGAGGGTTAGAGAAATTCCAAATCTGCCTTTTTTGACGGGAGCATCTGCTCAGTCAGAAACACAGTCATTAATTTTCTGCCAATTAGCAAAAAAAAAAAAAAGGGAGAGAGAGAGAGAAAGAGAGGAAAAAAAGAAGAGGGAAAAAACCCCTCCAGATTTGCATCTTAATTTGTTACTTTGTAAAGATTTTTTTTTTTTTTAAAGTTAAATACTCCCTCCGGTTTGCCAGTCACAGAAAGTGAAGAGATGATAGCAACTTCCCACCAAGAAAAGGCAATTAATCATTATATTTTGCACTTCTATAGCAGCTTTCATCCCCTGATCTCAAAGCGCTTTGTGAAATTATTGTATTAAGTCTCCTGCCAAGCCCTGGTGAGGGTGGCAGTGTACCAGCAAACTCCTTGGGGCCAAGGTGGTCTTAATCTGCGTCTGCTGAAATGTGCCAAGGACACTCATAAACTTTTTAACAAATAATTACCAGTCTACCTGTTTCAGGGAGGGGTATGCAGAGGCGCAGAGAGCACTCAGGGGCTTCCTGCAGCAACACGACCCAGGAGCTGGAGAGAACATCCTGAACTACCTTCCTCTAGTCTCGACATTCCCATTCCCTCTTTAATAACAGCCTCAACTGGCAGCTACATGCAGAAAGATCACTGGCATTGAAGTAATTAAACTTATTAGAGCTAGAGCCATTCAAGAACCAGCTTTTCCACTGTGCAGAATACCTCACAGAAAACTGCGAAAACTGCATCCGCTCTGTCCTGAACTAAAAACTTGGAAATCCGAACATTTCCTTCCAGGGAAAATTTTAAAAGTAAACCCCAAGTACTTGAAGCATCTTTTTCGTAAGCCACACTGTTTTGCACCATGTCTCAGCATTGCAAACTTCTCCATTTATTTCTGCCTTCCTAAAAGAAAATCTCTTCAAAAATCAGAACTATTTCTTCTGAATGAAATAAGGTGTTCTTTTTGTCGATTGAGTTTGATGTTTTTTAAATCAGATCATTCCCTCTGGAATTCCTTTGTGTAATTTTAAAGTGACATGTCAAACTCTGTACATTTCCAAAGAAAAGGAAAAAAGGTTTGGTGAACCTGGCATGACCACCATTCCTACAATAGCCTCTTCCTGAATCAGTACTGGCATGGGAGGCTTAGCTGCATGCCCGTTTCCACGTGTATTTTGGACTGCTGGGAATTTTTCTTCCTACACACCATAGGGATCTCATAGACCCAGAAAGTGGAAAGCCAGGTTGTTGATCTCTAGCGCTATTTCTGCTGCAGACTTGTTGAGGCAGCAGAAGTCAGTTTGCCTCAGTTTCCCCTTTCTCTCTCTGGCTGGGCAGTGCTCCCATCCCCAGGCGACCCGTGGTGCCCCTGTGCCGAGCACATGCCCTTGGTCCCCTTCTCTCTTCTCACCCCAAACTCTTAGGGGCACAGTAGGGCTGTCAGGAGGGGCAATGTGTGGATGCTGGGATGGACTTAGAGCCCTCAGGTGAAGATAAAACACGGCGATTATCCTGCTTGCTTCCCCACCCCCCTTCCCGTCGGATAGCAAAGTTGCCTTACGAGTTAAAATAAATTGCCTCGCGCTCCCCACTGAAAGCATTTTGACTTTGTCTTGAATGGCGTATTCCAGTAGTCATTATACTTCAGCTGCTTCTTCTTCTTCTTCTTCTTAGCATATGACATATATAGCAGTTCAAAAGTTGCAGCGAGCTGCTGCCAGGTCACATTCAAAGGAAAGTATCTGGGAAGCTGGCAGCTAAAAGTATCTGATAAGTTGGCACTGTTACTGCTCAGCGGGAGGAGGGAGAAGTGAAGGAAGGAAGGGGAGGGGGAGCCAGGCATGGGGGAACAGGGAAGGGGAGAGATTCAAAGGGCTTTTGTTTCTGGATCAGATTCTTCCAGACTCTGAAACTTTTGCAGAGATGTATGTGCCAGGGATTATTTCCCCCCCCCCCGCCCCTTCTCTTCCTCCTCTCCGTAGTTTAATGCATTAAAATAACCTATTAAAAGGCCTATATTTGCTTTCAAGCAGACTCTGAAAGGTGCTCAAGATGTCACTATTAAAAACGGTGCTGCGCTTTGCAGGCATGGGTCTGTGGCTAGGGGAATAAAGCAGAATTGATTAGCTGCTCCGACTTTGCCAGCCTGACAAAGGCTGCGGTGTGCCACAAGTTGCTAGAGAACAGATTGGCAGCTTCTAACCAGCCCGCCTGCATACAAGGGTGCGTCACTTCGAAAGCCACCTTGGTTTTGCAAAGCCTGGCACCGGCATTCCCATGACATCCCCATGTTTTCTCCTTCCTCACACCCTATTTCCCCGCTTTTGGGAGTCGTTTGGGAAGAGTCACAAGGAAACCACCACAAAATTCTCTGTGAATCCAGAGAGCAAAATACCCTTCTGGGAGGCTGCGGAGGGTGTTCAGTCTGAGGACCCCAGAGCAGACACTGCCAGTGTTGCCCCAGAGGCTTGTTCTTGGCTACATAATTGACGAAGAATATTAGAACAAACAAATGGAAAAATGTCAGCAAATGCTGCAAACGGCAAAACATAGGAAGCCAAGGCACAAAGGTAAAGGAAGGGATTGAGCCCTTACATTCTGCATAGAAATGATCTACTCTGCACCTTTGAAATTAAGGAATGGAGTTAGTGTCATGCCGTGCATCAATCTGACAATCCACCCCTGAGTAGTCATTGTCATTATACCACGGGTCACATGTGTTACAACTCTATTAATGTGTATGAAGTTACTCCCAATCTAACACTGGTCTAAGAAAATCAACCTTAATTAGATTCTCCTTTTAATTAAATGCAATTTATTCTTATGCTTTGTGTTATGCTTCTGGCTTGCCCATACTATTGTCTGATGATTATTAGAAATTTATTTATGGAAGGTGTAACAACTATGTAAGAGCTGTGTTTATAGCAAACATACAATTAGCTATGCTTGCACTATTCCCAGCACAGCAGGGGCTAGGTCCCTGAATGCAGCTCATGATGGGAGTATTCTGCAAATAAATAGTCGGCACAGGCAGGTCTGGTCTCATTTGCCTTGGTAGGTTAAGGTTGTGTCATATAAAATAAGACTGAGGCTCCGTGTTCCATGTTTATACCTATAATTCTTCCCAAGAAAAGCTCTCACTAGCCCTTACTAGTGACTGACTAACACCTTTGGTTCCACTGTCCTAAAGACTTGCACATGATTGACTCGGTGTGTTAAAAATTGGGCCACTAGAGCAACAAGATAAGCATGTAGCAGTCCCCAAAGCAATGGGGCCCTGTGCTACTCATACCCATGCAACTCAGGTGGAAAACACCCTTTTCTCCCTTCGCAATTGTGCCAATAGCCCAAAGTATGAGCAGAGAGCAGGTCCAAAGAGAGACAAGGCTGCAGGAGCATGCTCGCATCACGAGCTGCTCTCCATGCATCCCATCACCAAAAATTGCCAGCCATTGAATTTTCATACTTTACTTTCAAGGAAGCATTTTCTGAATGGTTCTTCTATGCCTATTGAAGTTAATAGAATAAGTGGAAAATAATCAAATACTTTCAGTAATTTCAATTTAAATCAATGGTAGACTAAGTGCAGAGAGCAAGCCAGGTCTTCCTTTATGCTACCTAAAATGTTTCAATAGAGGGAAATACCTTTCCAGGTGAGCTGACTCAGGGACTGTGACAGTCCAGAGCAGATTGTGGGAACAGGTTTTCCCCCCCCCACCATGCGTGTTCTTGAATAATCTGATTATTCTCATTAGCACTCCATTCGGATGGCTGCAACGAAATAAAAGAAAGCAAGGGCGGGAGCGGTTAGTAAATCCTCCATACATGAATACGATGAGGAGTTTAGGCAGCTCCCTCCCACTCCCGCTATAAAAAGTTTTAATCTTGGCCGCTCCATGGGTATTGACTGGCTGCACATTGACATGCCACCTGCTGAGGCTGCTTCAGCTATTGATAACCAATGCCATCACGTCTAAAGTTCAAAAACCGACAGGCGGCTTTCATGTTTGTAAACAGTATTGATCTGCATAAATAAGCTTGCCATTAGACTGCCGGATTAAACAAGGACGAAGACAGAACATTTGTGAGATTAAATCCGGAAACAGTTAATTAAAAGCTGAGCGATAAACCCAAACTGTAAACAGCAGCCAATTAATTCAAGCGTCTGTAGATCTACAAGCAGCCCTTCCCCGCTTTCCTGGCCGTGCCCCGCACCGGTCCCCTGTCCCCCCACCCGCTGCCCGTCCCCAGCACCAGCATCTTGCTGAGCTTTACCTGCGCTTCTACCCCTGACGCCAAGCCCTGTGCGGTGCAGCTCCCTCACCACGCTGCTGCACAAAGGGCTCTAAAAAATCATTTTGAGATGTAGGGGCATGTTTGTGTGGAGGGGGAGAGAGAAGCCCTCTGGGTTCTCTTTGTGCACAGCGCGGTAGCATTGGAATAGAAGACCTCATGTAGGTGTTGTGTGAGCAGCGATGGTTTGGACCAGGGAGAAGACCCAGGGATTCCTGTGGTATAAATATCTCTTCTGACACTCGCCTCCCAACTTGTGGCCTCAGGGCCAGCTGCAAATGGAGAGGACAAGGCCTTGGGGTATTTGGCCTCCTCAATTCAGCCATAATTTCCAGTGATGAACATCTCATTTCATGAAATAGAAATGTATGGGTTTTTACATGAATTTTCATTTTTGAAATGAACCTCCCCCTAAATGGTCTCAAAAAAATAACCAGCAAGGTTTGAATATATTCTGAGTTTTACCCTTCCTTATTGGTTTGCATCCCCTTCTCCCATTCCTTTGTTTTTCTAATGACAAAATGAGAGGAAAAAAGGAGAGAATAAAATATCCTTGAAGGAAGAAAAAAAAAGTTTACTTAACTAAAAGCAAATAAGCAAATTAAGAAAAATAAATGCAAAATTTATTTTAAATTTTCCCTTGAAAATATTCCCAGATTTTCTAACCAGTTCTGTTAGCTACATGCCCTCGATCCATACCTTATGGAATTACAGTTAAGTTGGCTGCATTACAGATGATTTAATGGTTATTTTATACCGAATATGGAAAACTTGTAGGCTCCGGAAGGCAGTTCAGTGTGACTGAGTCTGCAACCCTGTGGGATTTATAGAGTCCTTGCCCTCACCACACTCGAGAAGGATGTGCAATCCCCTAACAACTCCTCTTTCAAAGTGGGAAATTGGGGAACAGAAATATTATGGAGAACCAGGAAGCAAACTTAAACCTCTCAAAACCTTGTCCAACACCATGACCACTGAGCTATTTGCTAACCAGAGGTTCCTCCAGCAAGCAGTGTGAACTGTCAGCAGATCTGCACTAGCCCCAGGGGTTATTCTGCTTGGCTTGGCTGTCCTGGTGCTCCCTCCACAGTCTCATGCTGATTTTATTGAAGGGAAATGGTTCTTATATTTGTAGATGGACAGATGAACTCTTTCTTAGAGGTGTTGTCTGTACTCTTAATAATGGTCTCCCGTGGATTACAACTGACAACAGTGGATGACAGAAACCCCTTAACTTCCCCAAAGGTGAATTTGTGATGGTACCAAAGCCAAGGCTTCAGCCTGGCTGAGGTGTCACATATCGCTCCAGGATCATGGTGTGCTCTGCTAGGTAAAAATACCTGCATCTTAGATCCTCCATCCATTATTCAGGGTTAATCTTAAATTACAACAAGCTGCTGTCCTTGGGTTATTCCACTTCCATAATTTTCTCTGTCATGGGAAGAATCCAAGAAAAAATACCTGATGAGCAGCACTGCAAATTAAATGCCTGTCACTCATCTTTTTACAATAACGTTCCAATATCACGTCCTGGGTCCTTCACTTTGGACAAGATCTGACAATGACAAGATAATAGTGTGCAAAATACTTTTGTGTGCTGGCACTTTCTAGGGATGACAGTATTCTATCACGTATGTAAGCAAATACCACGCAAAAGGAAGATTGCCCGGAAGGATGGGTGAGGGTCTTTTCTTTGAAACTCAGCATTAGAAATCAGTATTATCACATCAGTAATTTTAGGCTGATGAACTACAGATTTTTAGGAGACCAAGGACTACTCCCAAGAGGTCGAATTTTGTAATAAATTGAAAATTTTCCTTGCCTGCAGGGAACACCTCACTTTAGAAAGCACTGCTTGTACTACCAGCATCTCACCAGGTTTGCTGAAATGATGTAGACCAAAACCAAACCAAACAAAACCAGATCAACCCAGACCAAAAAAATCCTTTATTTCAGAAAGTTTAAATCTTCTAACTGCAAAGCTCCAGCTTGCAGCACTATGCCAGGATGCTTCATTGGTATAGCTGAGGAGCTGTGTACAGGACAGAGAAAAATGGTGCCATGAAAAGCAACAGAACGATTTTGGTGGGGTAACTGGAAATGCCTTCAATGTTTTGAACATGAGTTTTGCTACTGCTGCTATTTTTTGTGACTACCCCGTGTGCAGGAGAGTGATGCTGAAGCTGCTGCCATGCTCAACTACACCTCTGGCTATCAGCATGTAAGTGTGTACTGGTAAGTCTGGTGGACACTGTCGCAAAGTACAGCAATCTGGGGCAATTATCAAAGCTAACAGGAAATAAACAGTAAAAACCATGTGTGACTTCTCTTACTATTTAATTTATTTATTTCCCTTCTTGTTTTTCAAGAAAGTATCTGAAATCCTTATAAATCCCTTCCTGCAGGAGCTCAGAGAAGCAGCAGTTGGAGCAGGCTGGTCAGTATAAAGGATGTGTCTGTTCTGCTTTCCATCCCTGTTCCTCTGAGAGCAAAGCTCATCTTGAAGAGCACAGCTGGAAGTCGGAGGTTCAGCCACTGGTGACTCCTTCCTTCAGTCAGCCCCCCTGAAGGGTATCCCCAGGCCATGTGGGGGTGTGAGTTATTTATTTAATGAACAAAAGCCCACATGCTGGGAAATTAACTTTTGCAAGTTGACAAATGCAGTACAAATTGCTGTTGTCAACAGTGACCCATTCCTCCTGACAGCCTCCTCTCAAGGACTTTGGCTGGAGGAATAAGACAGGTCAGGGCTGTGTTGAAGACCCAATAAACTCCAGCCAGTCTCTGACTTTGGTTTGGGCACCCCTGACTTGGGGAGCATTTGGGAAACCCCGGTACCATGCTGTATTGCAAGATGATATTAAAATGACCTCTGAAAGACCCCAAAGCAGTAATGAGATCTGTCATTGCTCTGGATGGTCCGAAGGAAATTGTACCGAGCAGGAGGGGAAGACTAAGCAAGGTACACACCTTTTTCCCTTCTCACCCTGCCTCGGGTGCTGTGGGTCTATGTTAAGCAAGAACCTCGTATCTTTGACACTTCTCCTCTTCTCTTAGGATTGAAGGCCAACTCAGGATCAAGAGAAGCAGGGAGCAGCACAGCCTTTGAAGACCCTTCTACCCAGTCTCCTCCAAGATTTTATTACTATTTATTTCATCATTATGTTATTACTGGTATTTAATGCTATTATTTTGGTACTATAGTTGTATGTCAGATTTCTGTCATCAACCAGGACCCTACAGTATTAGATGTCATCTACCTGGACTTGTGCAAAGCATTTGACACTGTCCCACATGACATCCTTGTCTCTAAGATGGAGAGACATGGACTTGATAGGTGGACCACTCAGTGAATAAGGAACTGGCTAGAAAGTCATGCTCAAAGGGTTGTGGTCAATGGCTTGATGTTCACATGGAGATCAGTGACAAGCGGAGTTCCTCAGGGCTCTATTCTGGGTCCAGTGCTGTTCAACATCTTTGTCAGCGACATGGACAATGGCATCAAGTGCACCCTCAGCAAGTTTGCCGACAACACCAAGCTGTGTGGTGCCATGGACTCACCTGAGGGAAGGGTTGCAATCCAAAAAGACATTGATAGGCTTGAGAAATGGGCCATTGCAAACTGCATGAGATTCAACGAGTCAAAGTGCAAGGCCCTGTGCTTGGGCTGGGCCGATCCCAGGCATAAATATAAACTGGGTACAGAGTGGGTTGAGAGTAGCCCTGAAGAGAAGGACTTGGGGATGTTGATAGATGAGAAGCTCAACATGAGCCGGCAGTGTGCTCACACAGCTCAGAAGGCCAACCACATCCTGGGATGGATTAAAAGGAGTGTGGCCAGAAGATCAAGAGTGATGATTCTCCCACTTTACTCTGCTCTTGTGAGACCCCACCTTGAATAATGCATTCAGTTCTGGTGTTCTCCCTGTAAGATGGATACCGATCTGTTGGAATAAGTTCAGAGGAGGGCCAGAAAGATGATCCAGGGACTAGAGTACCTCTGCTACAGGGACAGGGTGAGGGAGCTGGGATTGTTCAGCCTGAAGAAGAGAAGACTCTGGGAGAACCTTATAACTGCCTTCCAATACCTGAAGGTAACCTAGAGGAAGGCTGGAGAGTGACTATTTACAAGAGTATCCAGTGATATGACAAGGGGAAATGGATTTAAATTGAAGAAGAACAGATTTAGACTGGATCTTAGGAAGAAATTCTTCAGTATAAAGGTGACAAGAGTCTGGAACAGATTGCCCAGAGAGGTTGTGGATGACCCCTCCCTGGAGTTGTTCAAGGCCAGGTCGGATGAGGCCTTCAGCAACTTAGTCTAGTTAAAGGCATCCCTGCCCATGGCAGGGGAGTTGGATTAGATGTTCTCTAAGGTCCCTTCCAAGGTAAGACCTTCTATGATTCTATGTTGTACATCTCTGCGGCAAAAAGAAAGGCAGCACTTGTCTCCAAAGCTCACAGCCTGAATATAGTACAGTATTACAGCCTTTTCCCTTCATTTAGAGACCTGTTTTTTATCCTCCTGGATTCAGCTTGTAAATTCAAGTACAAGGAGTGGGTTTTTCTTATAAGAACTCGTGTACCACCGGTGACGACCAGGAGTGATTTCCCTGGTATTACCAGTCTGCTGATGGCAATGCCCCGTGGAGATCAGCCACATTCATCCACAGCAGAGCAGGACCTCTGAATCAATAGGGGTTCTTCCCTGGATAGGGTCAGGCTTGGGATAAGATAGTTCAGGGAAATTTCAGATGCCTGGTGCTGGGGGAGACAGCAGAGTTAAGGATGCTGCTGCTCCCCAAAGACTGTGAGTAAATGAATTCCTCTCCAGCTGGAGATTCTTACAAACGGCCTTCAGTCCAAAAATCCAGATCTATTTAAATTACAACAATGTATGTGTCACAGTATTTAAGAACCTGTTCAAATCATATGGAAATAACTATTCCTGGAACACCCAGGTCTCCTGACATCACTTCCTTCAGAAATAGATCCAATTACTTCCACTGAGAGACCAAAAAATGGGTGGAGGGGGAGGGAGGAGGAAAAGAAAAGCCCTGTCAGTGGAAGGTCAGAAAACTGCAGGTGGAGACCCTCTCTTTTTTTTTTTTTTTCCTTTTTTTTTCCTTCTTTTTGGAATTATTTCAGTACTTCAGCATAGAGGAAGGAAGGATGGTCTGCTCGATAAAGGTAGAGGCTCTGTTGACAGTTCAGAGAGCTGGCCCCGGTTCCAGCTCTGCTGCAGACATCCTGTGCAACCCTGAACAAGTCATCATCTCCCAGTGCCCTTCCTCCTCCTCTCCAAAGCCAGGGTAAAACCATGTTTATTTGCCCTTCTGGGAGGGATGCATAGCTTAGGGGCTTCTCCCTCCTAACATTTGGAAGGGTCCTGCAGTGGGGAGAAAGAAAAAGCTCCAGTATCCAAACTGCAGTTGCTGAGTGCCCTGCAAGGGGAGCAGAGCTGTCTGGTAGTGGCTGAGGAGCTGAGCTCCTTCATTCAGACCAGCATTATGGGGTTCAGACTGCGTTGTGGGTGCTTGCCAAGGCAATGCAATGAGTCTTGGGTTTTGGCAGTTGTGTTCAGCAAGATAAAAAATGGATTAAGGCAAAAAGTGTGCAGCAAAAACTATATGCCCAAGCACCATTGGGGCTCAAAACTTTCTGAACAAGACGGGATTCTGTGTACCTCTCCACAAAGTAAATACTACCACATGTGCATTAAAAGGCTCCTATTATTTACAGAGTGCTGACATGAAACCCCCTGAAAGAGTTAGTATTTTGTTAGGTAAACGTTTTTCCCTCCGAGCGTTTTCCTCTTCTCCCTCTCCCCTCCCCCTCATCCAATAACTTACAGATGTTAGAACAATAAATTGAATGAATAGTTTCCCACACTGGAATGCCTGCATGCCGAAGAATGCAGAAATGATTTCTGGCCAGTTTCTGACACTGATCTACAACTACACTGCGTATATTCTGTTGCTCTTGTATCAAGTCTTAAGCTGCTCCCTGCCAAGAATTAAGTGCTTGTTCCATAAACCTGGTGTAGATTATCACTTAGCTGTATAGATGTATCTAATAGAATTAAATAGTTTGGCTCCTGACCAGTAACAGATGTGCTACATATAATGCAATAATAATGAGACTGAAAGCACCATGTTATGCCAAGGGAACATTGTGAGATAGCTCACATTTCTTCTGCTGCCCAGTCAAAGCTCTGTGAAAAGTAAATCGAAAGTCCCATGTTTACACGAACCAAACAAGCTTTGGCTTTCCTTCTTTTTTCATTTCAGTCTTACAATGGGTTTGTTATCTAGCCCATGCACAAAGGCAAGCACAGGGTCAGCTTTCGTTTCTATGGAGTAATGGATTTGCTTTACCATAGTTTTATTTTTCACTAAAGTTCTCCTGTAGCTTAAATTGTTATAATGAAATAATGTTGAACGAAGTCATAACTATTTGCTCGGGACATTTGAGCCCACATAACTTGACCCACTGGGGACAGAATGGGCCGGGTAAGGAGAAGGAAAAGCCCAGTTGTACACATAAACTGATCTTCTATTTTCTAAAATAAAACAAAAAACAATAAATAAGTTGGGTCTTGGTCCTGCAATGAACTATGTGTTTCCTACCAGGCATTCGTGGCTTCCTGAATTCTATCACAAAGAAGGTTTTCAGTCCACCAGCAACGAGGTTCTTCATATCTTCTGTAGGGAAGGGAGGAAGCCCCTCAGAGATCAGGATGCGAGCAGACAGCAGCGGGGCCAAGGATGCAGCCACTTTCCCGCACCACCACCGCCCACAGAGGGGACTCAAAGATGAGCATTGGCATTGGTGGCGGGGATGTGCCCTGCCCACCAGCTGAACTGAACTCGCATTGTGCATCATGGCTTTTGATCAGCGCTGCGGATACCTGGTGGCAGGGCTGGGGGGAAGAAACAAATCTGCCTGAAACGGGGACAGCCGGCGGGTGTGGGATATCTCTGGAAAGCATAGAAAAGGCGTCAAATAAAAAAAAGCCATTACTGGATGCTGGCAATCTGGCTGCCTTGTTTCTGTTCTTCAAGTGTGGGCATGGTTAATGAGAAAGTTGTGAAGGGAAGCGAATTCCCCGAGTACCTGACTGTCTCAGCCTTCCTTGACCCATGTCGGTCTGGGTACAGACGGAGTACAGCACAGAGACTGCACTGCACGGGCAGTCCAGGTTACAGATGAATATCAGGGCTCCAAGATGTTATTGTTAGATCTATCAGCTGTCTTTGATGCCCTGAGGTATTGTTGAGTTGCTTTTGATCCTCAGCAAGAATAGATGGGACTGTGCTCTGCTCGCTTTTCCCTTAGCTTTCAGAGAGATCTCAGAAGGTAATTTTGGATAACTGCCCTAATTTATTGACCTTCAGGGAATGCTGCCTGATGTTTCATCAGCCATGTACACAAAATCAGTGGGGGTGATTAATGAATTGATACTTTTTTTATAATTCTCTTGGAAAGACAGAGCTAGTATTAGCATTGGAGGAGTATCTCTGAATATATTCCGTGACCGTCCACTGAAATACAATATGGAAAGGCCAGGCTGCCGTAGTGATATTCAGACAAAACCAGTCTTTCTATCTCCAGTGGGAAGACCACATAGGAGAGTGTTAAGAGGGCTGGTGCTGTAACAGAGAGGAGTTAGTCCCTTGAGAGAAGAAGTTGAGTTGTTGCTCGTTGATCGCAAGAGCTAGGATTCAAGATGATGACCCACCCAGATGGACAGATGTAACTGCTCTTTCTCTCTGCTTTCCCCTTATGAATGGAGACAGAAACATGAATGTGACCATTCTTTTAATAAAAAGTTATGGAAAATTCGTGAAAAAAATGGATCCCCAGAGTTATGACTGACAGCAATGCTGGAGCCAGGGCCATGAGACCCCACCACATGCCTGATTAAAGTGAAACCGCCCTGCTTGAATTTCCAGGATCAAATGGCTGTAATGCATTGTGCAGACCAACAGTTGATATTCTGTGATGAGAAATTTTGGACCAAGCAACAGACTCAAACTATGACTACAGACGGTGCTGAGGCACGAGAAGCAGAAGCAGCTAAATTTGGCAAATAAATTATTCACCCAGTGCTATTAAAAACAAAAGAAAGGGATAGAAAATAGCCAGCTGGGAAGCAAGGAAATGCTCAAGACAATTATCCTCCTTACTGTACCTCATCCTCACAGTAATATTCAGGGAGAATGTGACAATTGATTAAAACTAATTGGAGGTTAAATTAAATGATAATTAGCATTAATCAATAGCAGTGTTGGCATGCCAGTGCATCCCTCCTTTAGGCAATTCACCTCCAATCCCCAACACACCAATAAGGCTGGTGATCTGCGAGCCCAGCATGTGCTCCTGCTATCAGTAAAGAAGCAAGTCCCAGCAGCATTGACCTGGAGGGTTGGAGGAAAGAGAGCATTTCAATGAAAGACAGACTTGCCATCACGATAGATGGCTGCTACACTACTCCCGCAGCTAATTGCAGCCAACATCAAAGACTAGGGTGCCCTCAAATGATGGAGGCTGGTAACGACAACTCAATGCCCGCCTGCTTTCACAGAGCCTTGCCTTAGCATATTATTCTGCTTTTGTTAAGAACGCTCATTTCTCTTCCTCTCTCCCTTTTCTTTATTTTTTTTTGGACGTATATTATTGTGTGGCCAGTGCACAAGGAGTAGCCATGATTGCACAGCCCCTGCTAAGGCAGTATTGCCTTTTTGCAAAGGGCTGGTCTAGTTGGGAGGTTGGAAATGAAGAGTTTGCTCCAAAGGTGTCATGCACAGACACACAAGTTAGCAGAGCTTTTTCCTCTGATCTTAATGTCGAGTCCTAATTCGTGGTTGTGTTTAAGGAGAGATGAAGTGTCGATCTGCCATTCTCATAGAGCCCTGGTTCTGCTTGAATAAATAATATGCAGGCACTTTTTATAAGAACTCAACAGTGCGTGAACATGTGTGCATGTGTGCCTAATGCCCTGTGGACATCCACCAGCTCTCCAGCACTTTGGCTGCCAACAAATGGTAGAGATTCCCAGTTTGAGGCAGGAGCATTTAGGACCAGTCATGTGTGTTCATTGGACTTCTGCCGGCCTCTTAACAGAGAGCTGCCAGCTCCCACTGTGGTATTGAAAACAATTTCATCTCAGGAGGCTTAGGGAAAGGATTTATCCAAACACTGTCAACATTTGGATACCAAGTCTGACAGTTCTTTGGAGACTTTTGGCCTCTTGTGCTTCACCAGGCATTGCCAGTCAGACCTGGGAAGCACAAGGCTCTACTGAGCAGACACTAGCAGGAAAAAGAAAGAGGAAATTGTTTTCGTGATGCTCACCTCTCTGGTACTGCTTTGGGGTGAGTGCAGGGAAGCACAACCACTTCCTCTCTTTCCATGACCAGTCCCTGCCAGGAGCAGGTTTGGAGGGCAACAGCCTGCGCAGAGCCACCGGCGAGGGTCTCCACTATCAGTTGCTTTTATTTTCTCACATAAGCAATGAGGAAACATCATTCAGTTCAGCTCAGCTAGCTTCTTGTCCCCATACCCAAAGCTGGAGAACCAGGAACATGAAAGAAAATCTTATCTGCCTTTCAAAGTTTAATTTGCACAGCTCACAGAAATGCAGTTTGGCATCCAGTGTAAGCAATGTCAATATCAACATTATTATGCCAATGCTTTGGAAAATTTTGCCAGTCTACATGAGGTAGGGTGGGAAAAAAATCCTACCTTTGGTTGACACCACTGTGCTGTCAGAAATCCTGATGTTAACAAGGACTGGGACAAGCTATCCTGCTGGTAAGTGTGGCTTATTCTTACACTTTCAGTCCTTACATACCTGCCAGCTTCCTGGATTTCCCACGGGCTACTATATGGTCCTGTCCTCAGGTAGTCACCAGAAAGCACTCCAAACGAGACTCTGCCATGATTTTGGGGACCATCACTAGTCCACCTACCCCAGGCTGGGAATGGATGTGCTGTGCCATCAGAACTTTTTTGCCTTTAAAACAACATTTACCCTAGGTGTATTTGCCAGTCCAATGGTCCTAACTGTACCTTTTCAGTGCACTTACATTTACAGCCATACATTTATGGCTGTATCTCTGTCTCTCCTTGTGTCCTGCACACTGTTGCCCAGCCTATCCCCAAGTGGAGGCCATAAGATGATGTTTTCTGGTGAGTTGTGGAAGAACCAGGTGTTGGAATACATCTCTAGGCAGCACACCTTGGCAAACTCTTGCCAAGATCTGAATATCTGGAGGAAACAATTCTGATCCAAAACCTCGGGATCTACTTCATCACACTGCAATTCTTGAGCCAGGAAGTCATCTGCTGAGAACAGACTTACCAGCTCCAACAAAGTTCTGTGTTACACACTCAGATTCCAGTTCAGAGCTGTCCTGCCTCAATGCTGCTCAGAGCACACACACAGCAAGTGTGAGTCTCTCTGCAAGAGACTGTGGTGGACCTAGAGAGACACCAGTCTTGTCTTCAGTTCTCCATGAAAAGGAAGGGGCTGTGTGAGTAAACAGGTATTTAGATTGCACCCAAGATAATGGGAAGAGGACGAAGGGAAACATCTCTCCAGCCTAGAGGCAAACAAGACTTTCCTTGCACTGACCACACACGTTAAGCATCTTTGATCAGGGGAAAAGCAGGTGGTAAAAGACAACATAGAAAAAGTTTGGTCATGCCTAACACGTCCCTTTCCAGATCAATATATTCTTGTGAAGATATAATCTTCCTGCTGTAATGTTGACAGGTTAATGACAGCATGAGTTATCCACTATCTAAATGCCTGCATCAGTGCCTGAGTTAGATTAACTCTCGACAGACTTAGCTACTCATGCATGCGACTCCATAACCTGTCATCAAAGCCCCCTCACTAGTGACTTTTCCTGCCTTTTATTTACCTATTATTAAACCATCATGCTGCGGGCCATTGCCTTTCTCAGCCTGTGTGATGATGGGTGTTGAAGGTTTTGCTGGTGGCCGGAGAACTCCTCCATCTCCTCTGAGCCACAGTCTGGGTAGGTCCTCCTGTGAGGTGACTCTGTCTCCAACAGGGACACTGCCAGCACAGGCACACCACCGCATGGGAAGGGCCCTCTTAGCCATGGGGAAGAATGGACAAATAGAGATACCTGCCTTTTCAGTGTAGCTGAGAAGTGGAATAAAAAAACATGACCTGTTCCTGTAATTCCCCCAGCATGTGGCACTTGTAAATTTGTCTGTGTATTTTACCAGGTTTGGCCTTCAACTACAAGTTAAACCTTTGCAAAAATACCAACAAAACAAACCAAAAAAAAACAAACCAAAAAAACCCCAGACAGCATGTTGTGATTGTACAGCAGGTTGGAAGAGGATCCTGCCCCAGATTTGGCCCAAAATTTGCGAAGTGGGTTTCTAAGGCATGTTGCTTAGGGTCAGGATCCAGTAACATTTGCAATGAGTGGTCTGCACCATAGGTTGTCTGGCACTCAAGGGATTTAGGCTCTAATCCTACTTCTGGTCTTGACCTCCTGGATAACCTGCAAGAAAAAGGCAGAAGGTGCAATATTTTAAAAAGTGAATGTGAAACTATTGGTTTAAATTTCAGTAAAATAGCCCTGCCGCACTCCTATCAGCTGCCAGAAGAATGCCACCATCGACTTCCAAATTGCTTCTTTTCCCCCCATATATAAAGCAGGGATGAACCTACCGAGCTGCCTGGCTGCTGGATCTCTAGACCCAAGCGCACCCACTGCACTCCTACAACAAAACAGACAAAGAAGATAAATTCAGATGGGCAGGTTACAAACATCTGCTTCTCCTGCCTGCTGCATTTGGGCTGGAAAGCACTTGCACTGTTGCCTGGGAATATTAGTAGTTTAACACATAACTGAATTAGAGGCGAGAGAAAACAAATCACATGTGACTGAGTCTTCTGACAGAAGCAGCTTTGATGTCCTTCTGGTTGGGCTTGCCTGCTTCTCAGCCCAGCCACCCCCCACCTGCACCCCACCCCACCCCGTCAATAAACTGTTTGTTTAGCCTTGCACAGATTATTCATTTCTTGGCACGGAGCTCTCGGCTCCAAAGAATTAACATTTGGATTGTATTTACTGGCTAGCAAAGTGCCAGCGATACAGCTGGGATTCGTTGCACAAACTATTTTGATGGGGGAAATCAATGACAAACTGAGAAGAAGAGGATCAAACAGAGAACCCTTTTGCAATCCTTGTTTGAAAACATTGTGCTGATGATATTCAGAGTTTCTAAAAGGGGAGTGGGTGGCAAATGGGTGGGGTAGCTTTCTCCTGGGTCTTCTCACTGACTCCCACACACAACAACCTGACCCCATCCTGGTCCTAGAATAGATTAGTCACAGGGTATTTTACTTTAAACCCAAGTTTGTGGGTTTTTTGGTTTTGGGTTTTTGGTTTGGTTTTTTTTTTCCCCTACAAAAGAGGAGAGACTCTCTGGATGTTTATTGCTATTTTGCTGGAATTTCTTTTTGGTTGAAGAGAGGGATTTGAAAACTAAATACATTTCCTGTTGGATGCCGAGGGCTGTGAGCTGCAAGAAGAAGCATA
>NW_009734589.1:13763-27713 GCF_000703405.1 Apaloderma vittatum | reverse complement strand
TTCAGCAGTAAATAATCACTTGTGTTCCAAAAAGTCATTCACATTGGCAAGGGTTCACAGCACCTGCAGATAGAAGCGCCCGGGGCAAGTCCAAGCACTTCATTTAGACTGTCCCTTATTACGATCAATCAGACCCCATTCCTCCTAGCCACAGGAAATTCTAGGCTTAACCCACACGCATTTTAAAATTAAAAAGGTGGAAAGACGTGTAGTTAAAGACACAGAAAAAGAGATATGAGAACAGAGAAAGGGTTTTATATGTTTGCACCAGAAACATTTTCATTTCAACCCTACTTGCGAAATGTAAGCACATGAAACCTTCATGTTATCAATATTTTGATCCTTGAAGAAGTCTAGTAGTTTGTCTTCACCCTTGTTCTACCTGTGTGCCTTTTGTGTCACCTTGTTTTCCATAATACAGGCACACAGTGAGGAAATTGTGTATCTTCCTATTTTTTTCTGTTAAGCTTTTAATGCTGGGTGGGTTAACCAATTTGGCAAAATCTTTGAGCACAAGTGATGTCAGAGCCCTTAGCTTTGTCCTTAGCTCTCTGGCTAATAAGCTAACATGGCAGGACTATCATCTCCTGAGAAAAAAATAGCAAAAATAAGGGGTTTTTAAAAAATATAAAGTCCTTTCTATCCAAACTGTACAACAGTACACTGAATGACTTCTTTTCTATGGACCTTAGATCAGGACCTGACTGCAAATCTGTGAGCTATGTGGATGTGGATTACTGCATGAGCATGGCTGGGGGTCACATCTCGCCTTGCTTAGGATACGTTCCTGTTTCCTCACATCTGAATGGAGTTTAGTTTCACACAATGTATTTCCTAGCCCAGGTGTCACAAAACAGCAAGCGCTGCCAGCAGTCACTCTGAGCTACAGCTCTTTGTAATCTCAAAGCTGTTGCAAGAGACATTTTTTGAGGCAACAAGGTGAATCGCTTGCATGGAAAGCCCTGGGGTCTTCACCATTGCAAGTCTGAACCCTCTTCTCCTCCTTATAACGACAGTGCTGCAAAGTGAAAATGGGATGTGGGATGCTCTCTGTCCCTCATGGAGATCTATCTGGCCTGGGAGCTGTCAGCTCTGGCTGTGCTGGGGACGCTTGGAGCATCCTGGTGCTATTTTTACCAGTACTAGGAGTTCAGACTTGCAGTGCCACCAGCCAAAGAGGAGCTGGTAGTGCCTTTGGGAGAGTGACTCAAATCAGCTATCTCAGCACCGTGGTGTCCCTGAGTAACAAAATCATCACGGATGTAGGAACATCCCAGGCTGAAGCGGGGAGCTGCGACTCACCGAGATAACGCAGCATCAGGTTGCTTTGCTGTGCGAAGATGGTTTGCAGCACAATAAAATAGCATCTGCTCCTCCCTCCTCTGGAGATACTAAAGGTCTTTAGCCCTAGGATTCCAGCCTCACTTAATCTGCTGCTGGATTTTGTAGTAATGCAGACCTGTCACTGCAAGCTCTCCGTTGTGCGTGTGCTGCATCACAGCACAAGTTCACTCCAGCAGGCCATTGCCATCGGCAATTAGGCTGGAGCAAAGCTCAGTCTGTGTCTGAAATGCAATGAAAAAGCTGGAGAGGCAGTGCTGGGTCCCACTCGGGCAGACTCTGCAGGTTCTTCTTCAACGAAAGGCGGGTAAGCGCAGGCTGACACCATCCCTGCTGCTCCATGGGCGTCGGGGGCACCGTCCATCAAAGTAACACCTGAAGAACAGCCCTGTGTCAGCACCAGCTGCCGGGACGAGGGAGGCTATCGTCCGCCACTCAACAATACAAAGGGCTTCTTTCCTCCTCCTCCGCTAAGTAAACTGTTAAGGACCGTGACCCCTGAAAAACATAACAAGAGCAGAGGAATTTACAGTCGCGTGTTACAGGTCAAGGCACCAAGCATTTCACAACCTTGTGATTTCAGCCAAAACTTCCTCTGTCTGTCTGCTCTGTGCTGAGGAGGGCTGGAGCATTGGATGAAGTGAAGGTCCAGTACAAACTAAGCAGAAACATCTGAGGAGTGCTTGGGAGCTTCCTCCTCATTGCCATTCACACCACAGCACGGAGTAGAGCCAGGCTTTCCACTTGAGCCTGACTTCCTCTCCTTGGAGACAAAACCAGGAGCCTCAAAGCCTGGGACACAGTAGCCTTGCCTTAGCAATTTGAACGTGACACAAGGCAGGGTTCACACCTGGTCTTTGACCTACATTAACAAACCCTAAAAGGGAGGTTTGATTAGAACAACTAGTGTGTACAAGTTAGCAGCTTTTTGCTTGTTTGGGCAGGGCTATTTAATTGAAACACCTAAGGAACACTTGGAGGAAAAGACTTCTGCACTAAGGAATGATCACCACGAGGAAACACTACCAGGACTCCTCTTAAGTGACCTAGAAAGATGAAGTACTACCAGTATTGTGAGAGCAAACCCCCTTGAAGTAACAGCACAGTGAAAAAAGGAAATATATTTAAAACGCACATATATGTACATATCTCTCTGTTAAGTAAGTCCTACTCACTGATCTTCTACAGTTGAAAGCAGTGCTGCTGTATGATCTTGTCAAACCATTGTGAAAGTCTCCTACTGACATTGAATAATAAAGACATGGCTACTGCTGAATTTCAGACTGAGAACTGGACTCAAACACATTTAGGTGAGCAGGGACCAGCCTTTCCATGAAGATCAACCATGAAGAGTCTTGCAAGCACGTTATATACATAGATGTTGCTCTGTGTACGTGTGTTTATATACACGCACATATCTGTATCTGTGTGGAAGGGACTGAACACAAGGTTTGATGCATAGGTTTGAAGATGGACAAGAGGGAAGCAGCAGATTCTCAAAGCCACAAACTGCTAACTCCCGATGCCCATGCCTATCACAACAAAAGAAATCCAGCCTGGTAGCAAAAGCCCATGTCTTCACTCTTTCTACATCTTCAGCATCTCCACGTAATAGTTTCCAGTAATAAATAGTCTAGCTGCAGCCAAATAAGAGGCCTTTGCTGCCATAAAGCAGAGGAAGCAGAGCCTGTTCTCACAGCACAGAGTCTGCAGGAATATTTGCCAAAGTCCTGGGAGGAAATGTGCTGGCAACATCTCAAGGGTGGAAAATAACTCCATGGTGTACCTGCCTCCCACCTTCCCCTGCAGACACTTCCTCTCACACACAGTTGGAAAGAGAGGGACAGGTTTCAAGAAAACTGACACCTCTTGGAAATTAGAGGAGTAAATCCCATGTTTGGAACAGCTCTGTTTAACTCTCCAGCATAGCTTCAGTTCTACAAATGTCGTATGCATTATCCACCCAAGGTTAATAGCTGCGAAAGGCGACAGGGTGATCACCATGCAATGGGAAGTCTTTCCTTCCAGGGCGTAGGCTACTCGTGACTGGTCTGATCTGGGCATTTCTTTTCAGCGTCACAGAATAGCCCCAGCCAGTCCAGGTATTATTTTGTTACCAGCACGGGATAACAACTATTTCCAGTTGCACCAGTGGTTTGTGTGATGTAGACACCTCGATGTTAATATCTGAAGTAGGATCTCTAAGAATGGGCCAGCTCAGCCAAGTCCTGACCTACCAAGTCTGAGTCCTGCCAGGAGTCTACGACTTAGGACAACGTGGAGGCCATGCGAGAAAGCCACGACAGTGCTGGGACCTGCTCCAGGCATGGCTTGCATGCAGCGGTTACAACAAGAAGACATGCACAAAAGCTGTGGACATCTTTGAGTACCTTCTGTTTTGGGATCCCAAAAGTCAGGGAAAGCAGTGAGGTGCCTGTCACCTGCATAAACAGTAGGGAAAATCTGGCCTTATGTCCCAGCTCTAAGACCAACCTCACTCCTCAGTATTTGTTTCAGGTTGCCTCCAGATCAAATTTTCCTCAATTTCATCACTTTCTTGCCCCAAAGCTTTTAACATGAGATGTAACCCAAAACCCAAGACAACAAGAGAGAGCCAGAAGCAACCTCCTGGATAGTGAAAGGTGTCATATTTGATTTTACCAGCTAACAGGAAAGTGAAATATTTAATGTTCCCTTTTGGATCTGATCCTTTCCTCTGTTTCTCTGCCTTTATAAACCACTGCTGCATGGGGGAGAGGCTGAAAGAGGAATATCAATTGTCTTTTACAGCACAGAGACCTATTCAGAAAACGTGCCCCGTTCTGTAGAAACCCAAATGTTTTTTAAACACTTCTAGTAGGAGAGTGCAGAATCCTTCCAGGACTGCTCTTTATCTGGTGAGATGGTTCTCTGCAGGGTTGAGGGAGGGAAGGCTGCTGTTATAGTTTCTTCATTTCTTTTCATTCCTGTGATTTTTCTGCAAGAAGATAGTTAAAGAAAAGGGGGAAAAAAAAGCGCCAAGGATATGCTGTAATGCAATCACAGGGCTACTGTTCTAAAGCTTTCTGGAGGTCTTCCTCTTCCAGGCCATCTTGGACTACAGTTGGAAGTGCCTCTATGAATTTTCAAAGGGGGTTGGTGGAACACGGCTTCTTTTCTCTCTAACAGAAAAGAACGAACTATCTTCTTTTCTTTAAATGATCTAAGCAGTATTTTTTTCTTCTTCACTTAGACAAGCAGAGCAGCTTGCTTCACTTTACTTTTTTTTTTCTTTTTTTTTTTCTTTTTAAGAAAATCTGAAGGGGAAGTTTCTTACAGTATATTACAAGCAAGGTCTGTCACAGACCCTTGGTCTCAAAGTGATAATTCAGTAGCAATAACTAACCTGAGTTTTTGATGTTATGATTAGGAATTTTCAAGGCAATTCATGTGATTTGGTTTTAATCTTAACATGACTACAAGTGCAGTCTTAGGACAGATTTCGGGTCAATTCAGGGCAGTCTGCTACCAAACAAGACAATCCTGCCCTCTCTTCTGCCCCTGCTCCTTTCCTCAAGAATGGGCTGATGTTAGTGATTAAAAACTGATGCTCTAAGAGAAACTACTGTTTTCTGATGGATCTGCAAGCTGCAGGACAGCGTCTATATTTCCCCAGAAAGAGCTGTGTCTATGGAGATGCTGCAGGTCGGTGGCCCTGAGACCATGAGCTGCCATGGGACTTGTCACCTCCTGCAAGGATGGCATGACAGAAAGCTGCACCTTGGAGATATATACTGCATACCATCTCTGTGAGCGCCAAGATTTGCAGCCTAAACTGATGATGTGTCTTTAAATATAATTTTGCCAACCTTGTAGGTTTTATTTGCTGGTAGCCTTTATTTATAGGGCATGCCAGCAGTGGTGTGGGACTCCAGCATGGAGAGAAAAGAGCAAGAGGAAGTTTTTCCCACTCCAAAAGACTCTCCTCTTTGATTTAGAGTGCATAGAGCGTCTTTCTCTGGATTTTAGGGAGCTTTGGATCAGGCCCAAGGTGCATCATTATCCCATGACAGAATAAAGACACATACTCATTTTTATGAGTGAAAACTACTCTTTCTTTCCAGATAATGGCTGAGATCTGAACACAGCTGCTATTTTGCTCTGTACAGTGAATCAATTCTGATTCTTAAGTATTGAAACAGTGACATGCATTCCCCTTGCCTAACATGGGGACCTTTCTCCATTATTGTACCATGAGAAGAATATTGTAATTCATGCTGTCTTTATTTTTTTCAGCAGTATTATTGCTGGGACTCTTTTCACTTCATGCTGAAAGAGCAGGCAACTGGAGCAGAGAGGAATACTGACATTATCTTAAAAAATGAAATTTCTAGGAATGGGACATCTTCGAAAGTACCGGAGTATTCAAACATCTCTTCTTCAACTGGTAAGTGGGAAATGCAGGAGTGGCTTTATATTAACTAAAAAGGAGACATGACAAAAAAAGTCACATTTTATTAATTTTTAAGCTGTGGCATGTTTTGCTCTGAAGATTAGTTGGGTGTTTTCTAGAAGAAAAAGGTGAGTTGAGTGTTTTGCTGGCAGAACAGGCTGTGCGGAAAAGCCTGCATCCCTTCCCCTTGTTCTGGCACATGCAGGGATTTGAGAGCTAAATGCTCTGAAAATCCCGAATGCCACACTGCAAGAAAGAAGTGCAGCAACTGTAAAACATTTAGGAGAGATAAACAGGAGTGATCAGAGGCCCCAGGAACAGGAGATATGAAGAGAGACAGAAAGAATGTGGCTCATTCAGTCTAGAGAAGAGGAGGTTTAAAGGAGACAATTACAGAAAAATAAGGCTGAGGAGGATCTTTGGAGTTGTCCAGTCTACTCCTCTCCCCTGAAATAATCTCAGCAATATCTTAACCACTCCTGACAGATATTGTTTTGACCTGCTCATAGAGATCTCCACTGATGCACAGTCAACAAGCTCTCAAGACGTGACTTACTGCTTCATGAGTGTCACTACTAAAATATTGTCTTACCAGCTTATTCTGAATCATTCTTTCTTCAGTTTAAGGCCTATCATCTTTATAGCCATGGTCAATTCCTAAACAAAATCAAACCTTTGTTTCTGTTCACCGCTCCTGTGTTAAAGGAAATAAGATGACATGATTTTTTTCTTAACAAATCCACATAGGTTTTATTCCTTTTGCCAGATGCTTCCAAACAACTAAATTGCTGGGTATTTCCTTGAGCCGAAAATATAGATGAACTGGTCTGCAACTCCCATGTTCTTCTGTTTTCCCTTCCTCTATATGAAGGTAGGTAACACGTATGCACTTTTCCAATTTTCTGGTATCTTGCTTAGCTTTTCCTGGCTTCTCAAAGATAACCACAGGTATCTAAGATCATTTCAGTCCACTTTCAGAATATTCTAGGATGAAGTTCATCAGGTTCAGCCAATTATAAAACATGAAGCTTATCTAATTTTCTCACTTCTCTCCTTATTCTGTGCTGAACTCCTATCCTTTTTTCAATTCAATTTCCAGTCCTGTTAGCCTCCTGCTCTCAACTGATCTTTTAAATGAACACTGATACAAAAAAAGGCTTTAAACACTTCACCCCCTTGGTATCATCTGGTGATACCTTTCTCTTTTCATCTTACAATAAATGTATTTGTACAAAAATTTCTTGGTACTCACTCTTCTTATATGTAAAAGAGCTATGCAATGAGAAAAGGGACATGCTATTCCTCACAGCCACCAAGGGCAGGACAAGAAATAATGAGCTTCAAGTGAAGGTTAGGCATTAGGAAAAGTATTTTAGAATAGTAAAGACCGGGAATGCATTATCTCAGGAGTTTGAAAGATTTAGTATCATTGGCGATCTTTAAGCACAGATTGCAGAACTAATTTGTAATCTTTTCCAGTTTGTGAACTCCTAGTGTTGCTCCTCACAGGGCTTCACATATTGCTGATATAGCCCAGTGGTATTGGGTTCTCTACTGTTTAGATCTGCCTGAGACACAGCCCCACCCCCCATCCCCAAGATGCAAAAATGCAAAAGTTTGTGGGCTGCACTTTAGACAAATATGTGTCAGGAACTAGGTCAGGTGCTCCTGCCCATCTGCTTTTCTACAACTCAGTGATTCCCAAATTCCCAGGTATTATAGCTGCATCCTCTTACATTTGTTATTTCTCAGAACTGAAATGGATGTCTTTCTTTGCAATTTCATTGCTTCCCTTCACTGAACAGTAGCTCTGAAATTGTCTGTACTTTTTAACAGACTTGATAATAATTGTTTCATCTGCCTTACAGACCAATTAATTAGTGACTATTAATGTCTAGCTATTACATCCACTTTATAATGCTGCAGGTCATACTATGATGCTATAGCAGCGCAGAGACAGATCTCCTGAACTGCCTTCTCCTGCAATTATTCCACACCTCCTCCAATCTCCAGATCATTCTCCTCTTCTTAAATGTCATCCATCTGTATAAAGGGAGAACAGAACTGATGTTTGGTGAATTTGCATATGCAAATCTAAACTAAAGAGAAACCCTCATGGCTGCTGCATAGAGGCTTCTGTTATAAATTGAAATGCCTTCCTCCCCAAGCTAAAATAAAAAGTGCCCTGAAGGGTATATTTCTGAAGGGTTTGTGACTAACCTGATTAGTCACCCTAAATTGTGATAGATGGAAGGGAAAAGCAGTTGTCAAACAAGGAGGAAATTCCAATAGAAGAGTAAATTTAAGGATGACAGTAATGATAAATTCTTACAAGCCTTAGAAAAGATTAGTCTTTTGTGCAGCTCTCGTAAGGACCATTGAGTGTTCACTATATAATGGGCTGTTGTTTAGATAACTGTAGGAATGTGGTGATGGGTTTTAAAAAGGAAAAAAAAAACACCTCATGTCCAGGCTGGTCTGTATTTATTTTAAAGTACTGAAACCCGTAACTAAATTTTAAAGAACTCCCCTTCCTTGCTGCTCCTACAGGTGAGCCTGAGACTGCTAGGCCAAGGGGATGTACTGCAAAAGAAGACAACACTCATGGTTAGATGGCTTCAAATTAAAGCCCAGTATAAATTTTAAATGGTCAGTACTGGGAAAATTCAGCAAAGTCTTTTCTTCATTTTTGTCACTAATAATTTCTAAATATAAGTCAGATATTTTTCTAATATATACGTTCTATTTGCGATAGGAACTACATCAGTGAAGAACAGAGAAGATGCTGCATTCTTTCTCCCTGTCTGAAATACGCACAAATGATCATCTTAAATCAAATGCAAAAAGGTAAAGAGCTTTCTATTCCTCTCTGAACAACTTGATCCCCTGGAACCAGCTTAGCAGGACATGGAGGAAAGGAAACTAAAATATTTCTCCTCCATCCAGAAATGGCTAACAATTCTTCAGCTGCCTGAAAAATGAAGGGAAAACAGCAATAAATTTCATTGACATTTTCAGGATTTCAAATTTTCAATTATTGCCAAAACTTAACAATTGCAGTCATTTCTAAGATCAATGTCATATGGTGAATCCAAGGGGCTGATACTGCTAGGGTTGATAGTGATTGATTATTTCGGGACAAATAGTCAAGAAGTGCACATAGAATCAATCTGCTGTTCCAGGGCTTGGAGTTTATGTTTCTCAGTACCTGAACACTTCAACCATCTTCTGTTCCTTCAACAGCTTTTTTCCCCCTGATTTGGGACAAGAAGTATCATCCTATATTATAATACTTTTACAGGATGCTCAGCACACGGAAGATTTGGACTTTTGTCATATTGGACAAAATACTTCAAACATCTCTATGGAGATGAGGAAGACCACTACAGCCCAAACTTTCTCTATCACTTTGCTGATTTAGCCTGAAGCTGGAAGTAGAAAAATCTCACAAGAAAAAAATAGTTTTGTAAGGTTTATAACCAAAAAAATTTAGCTTTAAGAGGTGTGCGTGCCTTCAGTTATACTTTCTGATAAGCTCATCATATTTTCGCCTGCTTGCTGGACAAACTGAGAAATCTGAAGAATTCTTTCAATGAAACCTGGCTCTTGGCTAGATGGGATAATTGCTCTACTCCTGCTACTGTATGTGCATTTTTGAACAGAGAATTAAACCAGCATGAATTTCACTTCATCCAAGATTCGGCGATATCGCTCCAGAACACTAGATTAAGTCAGTATTTCCCAGGTTTCCTGCTAGATGTACCCTTCTCTAATAAAAGCTTTTTTATTTGTTTATTGCCTTACCTCATTTCCACTAAGAAAATGTCTCTTTAATCTAATTATAAATCTTCCAGGATGGTAGAGTGAGGATGCTATGTATACACAGATAGACTGTAGGAAAGATTTTTCTCACGTTTAATGCGACAACGTTAAACACACACTATAAAATGGGATTCATGGGATTTCCTGCTACTTTCAAGGACTAGCAGTGATGTATTTTCCTGAGCAAAATTCTCACTGAAGCGAAAAAATTTTTTCAGGAAGATCAATGAAATTCAATGGCATCTTGACTTAGGTGAGAACTGCAAAATCAGATAGAGGAAAACCCATCCTGGATAAAATCACATTTGTTTTCTGTAGAAACATGTACATTTCTCACCATCAGCATGTTCCTTATATTGCTTCTGATCTGAGCAGCCAGGCAAAATTCCCTGTGGTTTCTTTGGGAGGAAGAAGGACTGTCAAATGTTTAAGGAACATTTAAAATCCCAGTCCTCTAAAAAGAAGGAGTATTAGAAGAACAGAAAGTAGCTCATGAGCTCAATACCGTCAGCATCTGGCCTGAAGGCTCTCACTATTTGTGTTTTTAGCAGGTGAAACTATCAGTGCTGCTGAATTTCTTCCTGTTTCTCTTGTTCTCCAATACAGATATGCTGCCCGCCCCTAAACAGTTGACATTGAAGTTTTCAACCCCCAATTCAAATATCTGTGAGTAGCAGAAGGCCTGTGATGTGGCTGAATTTCTGTTGTTTCCACCAACTTGTCCACAGACGCCTTCAGCTACGTGAGAAGAGTGGTGGCGATTACACTCTGCAGATACAATGAGGTGTGACCAGTCTAATGATAATATCAATTATTTTCTTATCCAGTTAGAGTTTCCACTACTCCAAGGGCATGACGAAGTTTGGCCACAGAAGTCATCTACTGACCGGTGCAGGGGCAGGCATATTGGAAGGCATCAGTCTAGTTCCTCATGCACACTGGTGGTTTCTAAATTAACTGTGGAAGATGACCACTGCACAAATTTAAGTGAAAACTTCAGCAACTTGTGCAGCAGAGGGGAGAAAACACAGTTCTTAAAAATACAAGCCATGAATCCATAATATGTAAATACATGACAAAGTGATTCAACAGTGGTTTCAACAGGACAGTTCAGATGTTTCAGGCTTGCTCGATGGGCAACCTTATTTTTTTTTTAATGCTTTTTTCTCTAAAATTTTCTTCTAAACTATGAAACATTCTCACACCACAAGAACAGAGTAAGGATTGAACATGGCAGCAGATAAAATAGCAGCAATCATGTCTTTGGTAAGCACCAAAGATAATATCATATGTCCTAAAAAATCAGAATCTTACTTTTGCTAAGTGCCTTGATGCCTTACATGTTTGTAAAGCTTTCCCTGGAAGAGTATTATATGTGGAGAGGATGAATCGCTGCATGTGCTGACTGAAGGGCTCTCTCCATCAGACCTAAGACCTCCAGACAGATCTTTGACTGACAAATAGTGCAACCTCCCTACCTAGTGTGCAGAGAAGTTGATACATCCTCAAACAGCTCTTTGTTACAACAACATGTCACAAAAGCTAATAATGCCTTTAGCGGTGCGTGCATTAGAAATATGATAGTTGATATGCTAAGTGATTTTTTTAATAGACCTTGTTAAACATCTTAGCTTCAGAGACCTCAAGCCATCTATCATGAGAGTGAGTCTGGTTTTTTGTTCTTCTTTTTTAAGGCTTAGAAAAGTGAACTAGTTTATTGCCTGTAGACTTAGCCTACATATTTATTTTCAATAATACCAGCCCCTCTGAGAGGATGCCCTGTCCACAGCCCTTCTCTGCATGATGGTGAGAACTCACAAACATATCGCCTGCAACTGTAACTCCAGCCATGATGGGAGATGAAGCAATGGATGCAACGTGCCAGCTTAATTAGGGAAACTAAACCAAGGAAATTCAGAGATTTAGGAGATAATCCACACCTGAAAAAATAGAAAGACAGAGGAAAATACAGTCTGCTTTCCTTCTTGTGGGTGATGCTACAACCTCCTTCCTCACGCATGTCTTGATTTAAAGACTCCTTCTTCAAGGTCTCTTAATAGTGCATCACCTCTACTGAGGCTGAAGCACACCCCTATTTGTATCAGCACAGCACAGACTATGAATGGGTCTGTCCTCTTTGCTTTCAAATCTGATAGTGTGTCACTGGGAACGTGGTGGGATGAGTGAAACTCTATCTGCATTAGAGATTTGCAGCTAGACATCGAGTTGAATTCCCAGGGTGGACAAGATTTCTGAGACAACAGGAAATCCTTTCTGAGGGAAGGAGAGTAGCCAAGAAATTCAGGACACTTGTCCTCTAGTGGCAACTGCATGGGTTGTGTGCAGGGTAAATTAGCCCATAAAATTTAGGATCTCCAGCTATTCTATCAATAAGACAGAGCAAAGGGTTCAGAAAGGGAAGTGAGAACTCCCTTTAAACCAAACAAATCCACTGGATCCCAGTATAAACATGTTAGTAGGGTTTTGAAAGAGTATTTACTTCTGGTTCCTGAAATTGGCAATATACCCTGAAACTAAATAATGAAATGAGAGGAAACAACACATTTTCCCTGTTACTGCTGACACACAATTAATATAAAATAAGGAGGCTGTTTGGTGTTGGTTCGAAGTGATCCATCCCCACCGACACAATGAGAGCTAATGAACTAAATCTGAAAGCATCAGCATAAGATTTTGACAAATGCATTGTTTGCCTATTGAGAGGGTAGAAAATGATTATAAATGACAAGCTGGGCTTGTTTTCAGGCATGGACACTCCAGGAGCAGTGGCATTATGGCCTCAGTTGGCTGTTCTCTGTGTAAATGATTTCACACTTCTGCTACTGAATCAGTTGGGTGTTACTCCATTTAAGAAGTGCTGAAATAAAATATCTCCTGCTCCACAGTCAAGGCATGTTCTTGGCTCCCAGGGAGGAGGAAGGGTTTAAACATACCTGGGTTTTATATGTAGAAATGAAGTGTTGGTGTCAATGCAGTGTTCTCTCACAATTTGGGATTCACGGGGATAGTGACAATTTTAAGTAAATTATTAATAAGCATGGTGGCAACACAGAATATTGTACTAGAAAACTGAAAAAACCCCAAAGTTATATTTCATGTCTTTTTGTTCTGGAGGAGAATGAGAAGATATTTACTTAAATATTATGGCTAAAGAAGAATTCCAGAGACCAAACTAAGCTTAAGGCTCTGGTATAATCTACAGATCATATAATAGTAAAACGTAAATTAAATTCTAAAATCTCTTATTCCAGCATTTTCCCAAAGGATATAATGACCTAAGTAGACATCTCACAACCTAACTTTACTTCTTGTCTCTCTGGCATGCCTGTTCTTGGGCAGAGACTCTGTAACAGCTTAAATTCCCCAATGAGGTAGAAAATGTTATAGAAAGAGCAGGAATAAGTAGAGTTTTGGCTGATTTGCTGCTCCCCATTGCTCAGTTCTGCATACATCTGTGCCATTATAAACATAATGAATAATAAATCCAAGCTCATTTTTAGGGCTGCATCCATTGCAGTATAAATACACAAAGGCAAAGGATTTATCCTTGGCAAGTCAGCGAGAGGGAGTTTTATGTAATTCTTATGAGACCTAATGAAATGCTGAAGATGAAACAATTCCTATTTTGCCTTCATGGAAACAGACTTATGTGAAGTGGTACCTTTCATTCCTCTTTACAGAAGGAGGTTTGGAGCATCAGCAGGTGGGCAGGTTTAAATCAGCAAAGTGCAAACCTCACAAAGACTGGTGTCTAGACTCAGTACAGGGAAACCACACGAAGTTTGGATGTTCTTATAAATCTCCAAACTGCCTATCATGAGGCAAGGAAGTGTCCTACAGGCTTGCACAACATCTATACCCCCTGGGGCTGGATTCTAGCTTGGGGACTCCTTTGGTTGTGTTGGCTTGATGAAGTGAACCTCCAGCTCTAACCGCAGGCATGGGGTACATGTATCACTCCAGCAGCTTGTGGATGCTGCGGAGGCAGCAGCAGCCCCTCTGGTATCAAACACCTCACTGAACCCCATCTCTGTTGAGGAAATGTCAGTGGGCTCCATGAGATCAACGCTGAGGCCAGATCCAGACTGTGGAGTGGCACCTGGACCATTTCCACACTACCTAGAGTGTCCAGAGAAATAAATGGTTTGGTTTGGTAAACCTCCAAAAGCATTTTAGGAAAAAGATGGTTTAGGTCCATCAAAGAATGAATAAAACCGTTTGTGTGTGTGTGCGTATGTGTGTGTAGTGGAGTCTAACCAACTGTACTCAAGTTAGTGGTAAGACCCCATGCAACATTCACCCAGCAGTGCTTCGAAAGTCAATCACTAAAACCA
>NW_009734589.1:0-13752 GCF_000703405.1 Apaloderma vittatum | reverse complement strand
TCCCTACTCCTATGTCTTCCTCCTGAGAATCATTTTGTAATTTAAGTCTAAATTCCAATTAACCAACTAATTATGATAAAAAATACACTTAAATATTAGAATCACTGGAGTAATGCAATCATTTATATGTCTTTTTAATGTATTATATTCCCTCTTGGACTTTTCAGAATCTCATTGTTTCTGCCTTTATAATTGGTAGGGTTTTTTTTTTTGGGGGGGGGGCAGAATTTACAAGTTGAGGGCTGTTTTATTCTTTTCCTATTCTAAGGAAAAAAAAATAATTCCCTTGAGTATGGAAAACATGACAGGTGCCAAAATCCTATTGAAGTCTGTCTGCCTAATTATCCTCAGATTCCTTTGCACAGCTTAATGTTAATGTTTGTAACCTCACTGTACTGGCACCCAACACTGTATTTTCTTCATGGTCCCAAAGCACTCTGCTAAATGAGGTTGTAGCATTATTTTCCCTTTCTCATGCAAGGAAACAGAACAAAGACTTGAGAAGAAAAGATCCACCTTTTCCTGGACCCCACTCCTGACTACTGCTCATGAATGTGCCAATAAATTTCCTAACAGTTGCAACTCATTTGCTATCTGCTTATCAAGGAGGCTCATCATCTGGAGATATTCTTCCCTAATTTTTGATCAGGGAATGCTTTTCCAAAACTTCTGTACCTGTTTGCTCAGGGTTAAGTTAAACAGAAGCAGGCAGGGCTTTACAATCAGTTAAATAGAGGGAGGAGGCTCTTGGGAATAGGAAGTCCACATAATGTGGAAGGGATCCAGTACCGGCTACCAAATGGACATACACACTAGTAAAAATCTTTCTAAAAACCTTCCTAATTTCATGTGCTCTGCAATAGTTTCAGGTGAAACAGGAGAAACAGGCCTGAAGAAGAGGTATGCTGACCCTCCAGTGTTCCCTCAGAATCGGGATGCTGAGTTGAAAAAGGAACATCCTTCTTTAGACTTGTTACTTGGTATTCTGTGCTTCTGGCAAGCTCAGTAGTTTGTGTTTACTTCCCTGAACTGGGACATGGTAACATCCAACACACGAGTGAAAAAATACTGGCTTTGCTTAGCTTTATGCAGCCCAAGCCCAACATGTTTTTGTGGGAGAATTAGGAGAATAACCTAGTAAAATAGTTTGTCAGGACTTTTACATGTTCCAGAAATCCAGCGAGTTTGATAAGAGTTTCCTCCTCCCTGCAGCGTGTTCTCAAAGCACTGGTGTTACCCAGAAGGACAGAGGTGGAAACCTCTTGGCTTGACCCTCAGACATAATCTTGCAGTCCTCCGGCCAAACTCCACCCTGACAAAGATGAAAGGGAGGGAAGAATTTTTTCCTACAAAATTCAGGCTGTTTCCTACTGTTGTCTATTGTCTCAGGTTCTGACAGAGAGTCCATTTTCTTACCCCCTCTTTCAGCCATGCAAATCAGGCAAAGCAAAGCGCACAATGAAACGTTAGCATCTTTTCAGATCAGCGGTTCTGAGCCCCCTTGAGAAATCCATAACGGCCCTCCCTGGAGTATTTAGCAGATAATGCTCCCTCTTTCCGCCTGCGGTGTTTTGAAAAATGTAGCCCATAAAATGTGTCTGACATTGTACGGCAAGCCCAGCTTCCCTGCGAACGCCGCGGCCTCCTCGGGACGAACACGGTTCCCATTGTTAGCTCTGACTTGCTGAATGCAGTGAGGCCAGAGGAGATTACTATGCTCTCTGCACAGCAACAGCACATGGCTTGGAAGGGAACTTCTCAAGGAAAGTACATTTGATCAGTCATAAAAAATCTTCCTGGAGATACATGCTGACCTCTGTGTGTTTGTATTATAGCTGGCACTGTTAACAACACTTATTGCTAAGCTTGCATGATACTCTCCCAATACAAGACCTGGTTCGGTTGCTTGTAACCTACTTGAGCAGACTTCAGCAGTCTGGGCTGATTTTTTTTCCATGCAGAATAGTTGCTTCAGGAAGAATATATATTGAAAATTTCTGCCAAGACAGATTGGTCCTTTTTTGAGAGTGAGTTTACAGGAAAATACATTATTTTTTTTCCTCTGTTAAATCTAACAAGGATTATATTGAAAAACTCCTTTTTTTTTTTACCTCATTGCTTTGGTATTTGTAGGGAAGGCTTCCGTTCTAGAGATATGCCTTTTTCAATATTGTTGTTAACCCTCTGTTCCTCTCTCTTGCGCTTGGGCCAGACTGTGAGTTTATTAAAAAAAAGCAATCTCTTTAGACATTCTAGAGTTTGGCAAGGGATATCTTGGAGTTTGGACAGGATTTTCCGTATAAATATATCAGCTGAGATATTCCTATGTATGAAAGTAGAGAGCTGGGAAGCGTAAAATTCCTTTCTACTGCCCAGGCAAGGACAGTGCCCATAGGAGAGCTAGCAAGGCGCTTTGGCAAGAAGCCGTGTCTTTCCCTCTTGGACATGGCAGACATCCACCTCTACAGGAAAGGGGTCTAGCCACTCCCTCCCCAAACATCTCCCCTTTGCCTATTCCCAGTTCTCAAACAGGAACACGCAGAAATGTAAGACGAGCTCACGAGGGTCAGGGTTAGCCTTTGTTTCTCCTCCCATCCATTACTTCACTTCTCCCATATCTCAAGTCCATAACCTTTATCAGCAACAGAACGAATCGCATGAGAAAGTTCAGGGGGTGGCAGGAACATCTGGGCCACATACTGTACATGCCACTGTAAGTTAACCTCTCACACGCTGTCGGATGCTGTGCGAAAGCATGTCAGGGACGCAGCTGTGCGCAGGGCTTCACACGCACACACGGCTCTGGTGGGCAGGAACCACCTCGAGGCTGGAGGAAAAAGAGGAAAGAGAGAGAAAAGGAAGAGGGGAGAAAGGGATGAGAGACAGGAGGCAGGGGGAAGGCAAGGCATGGCAAGATGTGATGAAATTTTCTGGCATCACGGCCAGCCAACACGATGAATCCTTGGAGAAGCCTCCCCTGCACCGGCGATATTTGTCGCTGGCCAGATTTGGTTTAAATGGAGACCAAAGGGGCAAGAAGCAGTGGGAAACAGGAAGGAGGGAAGGGAAGGTGCAAAGGGAAAGACACTCTCAGAGCACTGAGGTTTTGCAGGCTCTCTCCGACCCACATAATCAACAGGGCTCAAGCTGACAGCAGGGGATTTAAACACTTATAGGGGGAGCTCAGCTGGGCGTCTCAAGGGAAGAAGGGTTGGGAAATACAGTTCTGTAGAAAAGACAGAGAGAGAGAAAAGAACCGTTAAGCAGTGAGAGAGACATCTGCAGCATAGCTGTGCATTCTGGTTACTCCTCGCTCTGAGCTGGCAATGGGAAGGAAAAAAATAATGTCTCCAGCATCCTGATTGTCTCAAGAAGACACAAAGAGAAATGCCCAGTGAGAGCAGCTCGAGACACCAGCAGCCAAAGTCCTGGGCTGATCTCAGGTACTAGAGATGCCGCCTGCTCTGCAAAGAAGAGAAAATATTTGCAGAATGACTGAAAACTGATCTTCCCCTAAAACTGCACCCTGGCTGAAGGGAAATATCTGTTGCTCTTGTTAGTAATGGCAATGGGGCAGGTTGATCATGCTCCTGTCCAATCCACTGCTGTTTACATAGTATTCTCCACATTTGGATATCTTCTGGAATCACTTCCTCTAAAAAATAATGGGTTTGAAGCACAGGTAAGGGATGGAGATGGCAATCCTAGGGTATTTTTCAAACAACTAACTTTCATTTCAAAAAGGCTTTGGGTTTTATGGAGCCCTATGTCTTCCAAAACTGTGCATCACTTAAAACACATTAAAAGATATTTAGAAATTTCATTACTCCTTTGAACATGTCTTAAAAAAACATATGCCTTCAGAAGAATATGTGTTCGTATATGGTAACCAAGCTCCACTATGCTAATACATCCAGGTACAGGATTTTTTCTGGCATTTCTCTGCTGCAACAGTAATGTGTAGCTCAGACACACTCTAACTGCAAACTTTGCAACAGCACTAGACAAAGACACCACCAGAAGAGTTTACCCACACACATGCACAATTAATTTCCTGCTTGCAAAGCAAATGAATGCTTTATTACTTGTCCTTGCTGCAGCTCAAATAACTCCACAATGCTCATTAAAAACAGCTTTTCTTACCTAGGGTGTTTTAAAGCAACAAAATGAAAGTGCATAGTGACCATAGCCTGTTGGAGAAAAACAGCAGCAGCTTTTGGAAACAGCAGCTGAGGTACACAGTAGGCTTAGAGTGCACATGCAGGTAAGGGTACCCCAAACTGCTTCCAGTCCTGCCCTGTTTCCAGGGAGCACTGGAGCCCAGGGCTGGTGCAAAGCCATTCTCTGCCTTTGCTGGCTTGGGTCTGCTGCAGCCTGCCTTCTATGGACAGGTACGTGGCTCGCCCCGGGGTCTTGCTGAATGCCCTGTAAATGCGATCTACAGTGCTGTCCATTTATTTTAAGCATACATCTTTACGGACATATTTACAAATATAAATTTGCCTAAATATTCTTCCATATAGGACTTCCACCTGCCTAAAGCACCGTAGGTCAGGCCCTGCCACTCCTTCCTGCACCAGCTGTGACCTAAGCCAGGCTTTGCTGCCTACCTTTTGAGCTTCGTCACTCACTGCTGCTGTAAATGTGTTTTGCCTGTAGGTAGTCAGTCAGATTTCGTGCCACGAGGTGGGAAGTAATCCATTTAACAAAAGCGTCACTTTTTTGTGGCTTCTGGAATCACTTCCTCTGCAAAAACAATGGGGTGAAGGAGCAGGAGGGGCTAGGCCTAAGACATCTTGCAAACAATGAACCTTTTATTTCAGCAGGGCTTTTGGAGTTTATAGGACCCCAAATTTTCCAACGCTATGTAACCCAAAATATATTTAAATGGATTGCATGCTAGTTAGGATTTGTATTTCCTATTGCATTGTGCTGTTTACACTGGTGCCTACTGATGCAATGTGAAGGCATCAGGTGTGGACTTCATTCCCTGCCAGGAGAGCCCTAAAAGACATCGCCATGGCCTTGGCACTGCTAGTCCCTGCACAGTCCTTTTTCAATGCCTAGGTTAGGCTGGGGTAATCACACAGACTACCTCTTAGACTAAGAACTATTTTATATTATAATGATAGAGGCAGTATGCCCTTTGGCCCCTGACAGTGATATAGGAGTCTGTTGGCACCAGGGTCACCACAGTTTGGAGCAAGTCTCCTGGCCCTGCTCTCCTGCTCCCCACCCTGCTCTCACTGCAGACATGGATCTCTCTGAGCTGCTGTGGTCCCTTAGGCCCTCTTGGCACTCTTGAGAGTGTCTCTCAATTGCTCTAAGCATCACCATGACTCACTTGAACAGGTACACACCCTCAGCTTGTAGGTTTGTTCATTTTTTTTTCCTTTCCTGGGTCATCCTCAAACCAGCATGCTCCTTTTGCTCAAACCAGCGTGTTTATCTTGCAGGCACCTGCTCTTTGTCCTCTGCCTCCTGCTCCTGGCACAGATCCAGCCCTGCCGGCTGTCACCGGCTGTCACCGGCTGTACCACGAGCGTGTCACTTCTGCTGAACAGGCCACTTTACCCATGTGATAACACATGCTGCTGGTGACTGTGCCAATGCCCGGAACAGGCTGATCCAGCCACTCTGGGGACAGGAGAATGCTTTCCATGCGCCCTGAAGATGCCCAATGCAGGGAGGTGGCAGCTTACCTTGGGCAAGTGACACCAAAAGGTATTTAGGAGTGAGTTACCAATGTGCTGGGCATGGAGACCTGCAGAAGAGTCCTGGTTTTAGCATCTACTGAAGAGGGCATTTATTGGTCTAATGAACATTGCTGGAGACATACATTAAAATCTGCTGCAACCCTGCTGGTGGTGGCTGTGACAGAGGCTGGAGGGACTGGTCCTGAGCACAGGGGTCAGCGGGGGCACTCACTCCAACACAGGGTGACAGCTATAGTCCACAGGGATGGACACAACATACAAGGAGTAGCAGCAAAATGAAGCTTTCATTGACTTCTTGAGTCTCATAAATGTTTCCACTTAAGGTAGGAAATAATCTGCAGCAGATTAGGGGAAATTATTCTTACTAGTGCAAATCTGGTGGTGTCCATCTAGGGCTTCTCTTGGCTATACCTCACGTGGCCATGACAGCATCCATGCGAGGAGTTAGTAAGAGACAAAGTGCATTATGTCAAATGCTTTAAACCAGATTAAACACATATTGCCCCATCCTATGATGAAAGATTACCATTATTGCTCTTACCACTGATTTTAAAACCCTGTACTCCGAAACTGCAAGACCGAGGGTAAAAGATTTGGAATAATGCACTCTTATTCTGGTATATAGGAGCATGTACACAAGGAATTAATTAATCAGTAGTTAATCTGGAATGATGCCACATGTAGGCAACTCCTCTTTCCAAGACTGTGACAAATATGGGGGAGAGGGGAGAAGAGGCTGTAAGTATCTGTAATTCCTTTTTCTTCTACTCCCTGTATTTTGTGGCAGCTCCCTCCAGTCCTTCAGGCCAGTGAAAGGGAGCTTTAATAACAGCCATTTCCTCCAGTACCCAAGTGCTCTGCAAAAGAGGTTTGAAATTACATTGCCTGGCAATCCGGGCATGAGGACGAGGACTAACGTGGAGGTCTTGCTGAAAAAAATAAAACCTACGGTGACTGGGGAGGTTGCAGAGCAGTCTTTGGAAGAGCCGTGCTCAGTGGCTGCTTTCTGCTGCTGGAGCGCTACAGGGAGGGCCCCGGCAGAACCACGAGCTGTCTCTGATTTTCCAGCCGGGTGGTGGTTGCTGGCATATTGCTTGAAATGGCCATGGAAGCCTGCACCTGGAGAAGGAACAAGCCAGTTGTTAGAGGGAGAGGTTTTTCCCAGTGTCTGAAGCGTGCTGGGTTCATCTGCTTCTGGATGGTGGTGCCTGGGAGGCTGGTTTTATTCCTCCCCTGCCCTGTCTGCTTTGGAAAAGTCCCAGGAAGAAACAAAACTGGTGGTGTAGAGGCAGCCGGCTCTATCTGTGTTTACAGTCGAGGGGGGCTTTTGTGCAAAGCTACCTACCTCCCTGCAAGGGAAATCTGCTCATACAATGGGAACCTAACAGACTGCATCTGTTTTGTCTTAGTCTAAAGCATTCCTTTCTGGTGCTAACTGGGAACAATTTAGCTGGAATTTCCAATTGAAATGAGCTTTTTAACTTCTATATTGACGATTTAAGTTGCTCTCAGGCAGGGGATCTGCCGTGTATTTTACAAATAGGCCAAGCTAAGTCTTGATGTTTCTGCAAGGTTTTACTCCAGCTGAAGAATCTATTTTTCTGAGGTGCTGTTCTTTTACTCAAAGGTGGATTTCAGTGCAATATCACAGAGGGTACCTGGTAACAGCCCCTGCTGCAAGAAGTAGGATTTTAGTCAGCTTGAAGAGGTTGAGGAGGTTGGTAAAGGAGGAGTCCTGGAAAATCCTGCTTGAGGAAATTGTTTAGATATATCTGCAGTTATGTGCAACACAGCCTACACAGAGAGCAGAGCTTTTAGGATCATATAGGTGGGAACAAGCAGACTAAAGGCCTAGCCCTTCATCTTTATGATCTTGCCCTGCAAGTAACAGGGCAGGCTTTTTCCAAACATTTCTCCTTCCCTTGTAGGCTTTTCCAGCACCCACTCGTTGCAGCATGCCCATCTGGAGCATTGTATCTACCAGCACCCCTTGATCCTTCGCTCCATGTCTACATCTACTCCCCTTTTCTGACCCATGTCCCTTCACACCATGCAGCAGTGAGCTCCTCAACTTAAATACACCCATGCATTGCCTACCACCCAAGGACCCTTCCATCCCAAATCCCAGGGACCCCCAGGACTGCACTGCAGGGATCCAACTGGGATGGAGCAGAGGGAAAACCACCTCCGAATATTGCTGTTTCCTATCATCTCAAAAGAGGCTCAAATACTGCTTAGAGCATCCTAGCAGATTCAAGCCTCTACCAGCAAGAAAACACTGGCTGAATAGAGGCAAAATAGGAGTTGAAAACTACAGCCACTTACTGAACTTTCTTTATGGCTCTAAGTTCAATAAACTCCTTTGAAGTCAAACAAGCTGGTAAACTTCTGCAGGTAGGGAGGGTAAGAATATGAGGCCATATGTATGTGTCAGACAAGGAATGGATGCAGCAAAGGGAAGCCACACTGGTGGTTAGGGCACAGCTGGGTTAGAACTGAACCCTTATCTCCTAGACTCCATCCCAGGTTTAAAGTGATGTGTAATGCACCAGTTTGAGTGAAAAAAGGGTATAACAGTCTTGCAAGAATAAATATGTCAAGGGCTTGGAGGTGCTTGGGGACAGGTAACTTAGAAAAATAATATGACATTAGAAGAAAAGATAAAAGCTCCTGCACAGGAGAGTTTCAAGAGGAGAAAACGGTCTACAAAGGCAAAAGGAGTAAAGACAAAGAGGAGGGAGGCCTTCTATAAAGTGATTCAAAAAGCTTCAGATGTCCCTCACGACACCAAGCTTGCAGGTGCAGCTCTGGGCTCCCTTCCTGAGCAGCATCTGATGGCACTGAAAAGTCTCCACTTGTTTGTTAAGGATCCCTATGTAAAGGGCTTGGTAAAACTGTTCCTTGAAACCAGAGAAATGAAATTATTTGAACAATCTCCTTCTTGCTGCTCTGTAATGCCTCTTTGATGATGGGATCAAGTACATCATCACTAAGTTTGCAGATGACATAAAGGTGGGAATGTTGATCTGCTTGAGGGAAGGAAAGCTCTACAGAGGGATCTAGGCAGGCTGGATTGATGAGCTGAGGCCAATTGTATGAGGTTTAACAAAGCCAAGTGCTGGGTCCTGCACTTGGGTTGCAACAACCTCTCATAGCACTACAGGCTTGTGGAAGAGTGTCTGGAAAACTGCCAGGTGGGAAAGGATTTGACAGTGTTGGTTGACAGTGGCTGGACATGAGCCAGTAGTGTGCCCAGGTGGTCAAGAAGGCTGATGGCATCCTGACCTGTATCACAAATATTGTGGCCAGGAGGACCAAGGCAAGACCTGTACTCAGCACTGTTTTTTTCCCCGCATGTTCGGTTTTGGGTGCCTCACTACAAGAAAGACATTAAGGTGCTGGAGTATGTCCAGGGAAGGGCAGCAAAGCTGGTGAAGGGTCTTTCGAAAGTCTTCCAAGGAACAGCTGAAAGAACTGGGGTTGTTTAGCCTGGAGGCTTATCTCTATAGCTACCTGAAAAGAGGTTGTGTCTCTTCTCACATGTTACAAGAAATAGGACAAGAGGAAATGGCCTCAAATGGCCAGAGGAGGTTTAGATTGGATGTTAGGAAAAATTTCATCACAGAAAGGGTTGTTAAGGGTTGGAACAGGCTGCCCATGGAAGTGATTGAGTCACCATCCCTGGAGGTATTTAAAAGACCTGTAGATGTAATGCTTAGGAACATGGTTTAGGGTGGACTTGGTAGTACCACATTAATGATTGGAGTTGGTAACCTTAAAGGTCTTTTCCATCCTAAATGATTCTATGATTCTACAAACCTTATATTTTTTTTCTTTGCTGCTTTATGGTTCATTTCGTTAACAGAGGCGATACAGATGCTGCTCTGCTTCTGCCGACCCGTCTTCCATGCGGTTTGTTTGCAGTCGGGATCTCTGCTTAAAACTGGTGATCCCGAAGGGTCACCTTCCCCCCAAGTCTTGTACCTGGACTTTGCTCCAATGAATTCTGCAGCTGTGCCAGAAAGTACTGCCTAATTCACTACCCACATGTGCAGGGAGAAAAAAAAAAACACTTCCCCTTGCCAAAAAAATTAAATAAGTCATAAGCATCAATCACCCCCATGTACATTTTTATTCTCAAACAGCTTCATTTAGAGAGTTTTAATATAGAACAGTCTGACAGAAACAATGCCTCCTAAATAGCTGTATGGGACTCTTTAGTCAATAGTACATACAGTAAATATTTATTATAACGTAACACAGGTTCTGTTTGTTTCTGTTTGTTTTTGCTTTTTATACTTTGCATTTGATGTGAGTGGGAGACACACCAAATATTGTAAATATTTATAAAGTATTCAGATTTGATATTATTTGCTCAGGTACAAATGGCTCCAGTTACTAGACTGTCACAAATGAGAAAACCACAAATACAGAGCAGCACTGAATGAAAACACAGTGGAAACATGACATAACCACATCTACGGACTGCAGTAAACATTCCTCACAAGAAGGAACTAAATAAAGGTGCAAATATCTTTTTTAAGAGCTGTTTTGGCAGATATTTTGGAGACGTCAATTTAGTGGAAGGGTTTTTGTTCCCCACCTTGTTAAGTGTCACAAAAATATCTTAAGACTAAAGTTACGTGCAATTAGCTTTTGGCTATTTTGTTTTTAAAGAAAACCTCAACCTGGAGAGTGCAGATAGATGGATAAGATGAAGTGGGGTGGTTTGTTTTTTTTTTTAAGACAGTCAATTTTTCTTTGCAAAATAAACATCCCTTTAGATAAGTCACCTGAAGAGTTGTGAATTTTTTTATTTGTGTAAGACAGAGAGTCAGGAGGGGCGTGTACCTGCTGTCACTCCCAAGTCAGTTCTGGGGGCAATATGAGACCTGTCCTGCTAGTGAGCAGCATGTGGTTACATTAGCGATTTACTCCATCCCTAACGTCTATAAATCTTTTACCATTTCAGGTGAAACCTTTTTAGTTTGGGGGTGAATCAGAGGATCTGGGACCAAGCTCTCTTTTGTGATGCTGGTTTGGCCATGCCAGAAGAGCCCTCCCTCTCCCATTACTTTGGGGCAAGCCCAGTATCATTGCCTCCTGACCTTACACCCTCTGCTATGCAGCACCGGTCTCCAAACACGTTGACCTCAGTGAAGCCAATACCCATCCACCACTGTGGAACAGGATACAGCAGGTTCACACAGGTGTATGGCTGCACCAGCTCAGCTAGGGGAATTCTCTCTAATCACCCCCCTTCTCAACACAACAGCAATGAAATTCAGCACTGTGGTCTTGGTTTCCCAATCCATCACAATTATTTTTGCACATAGTTTTCATCAACCATGATTCGGAGGGATTTTTCCAAGGCTAGTGGATGGGGTTGTGTTGAGTCATAACCAAGGATCTGAACTGCAGACCAAGTTTCAGGCTCATTTGTGTTTTATCCTGAGCTATTTGCCCACTGCTAGCTTCTCTTTTAAATTTGCTACAATTAATATTTTTTCCTCACCAATGACACTTGGTATATTGTTTATTTCTGTGGAATAACCCCTTTGGATAAGCATGATGAAGTAAATACTGGAGACAAACACAGAAAATATCTGGAACATGTTTTTCTCTCCAGCTGATTCATCATTTCAAAATGTAGCCTGAATTGGTAGCCCAGACAGGACTAGGTTTTGATAATTTTTCTTCCTTTTTTTGTTACTATGCTTTTTTAATAATAAAATTCTCTCTTTATCCTTGCTAGAAGCTCTCCTCTTGTTTTGCACTTTTCCCCATGATGCAGTAATGGGAATATGTTATTGGCATGGCCTGTAATTCAAGGTCAATGGCATTTCTTTTTTTGCATGTATCCCTTACAAGGTCCAAAAAAGAAGTTAATAACCACATTAAAACCACTTGTGACTGGTCATTTAAATGTCACATTTAAATTAACAGTAAGTAATCTACACCTTCCTAAAATCCTGACTGATAGGTAGGTTTGCTTTCTCCACTTCCAGACTATGGGCTAGGTACTAAAAATAAAATGAAATAACACTCAGGTGCTAAACAGATTATGACTCACAGCTGGAGGCAAAGAAATTGCAACTCTGTCCCAATTACACTAATTTAATTGGGTGTTAAAAAAGTCCTGGGTTCCCAACAGTAGTAGCCAATTCAAGGTTGTAGACATCTAATAGGCAAGGGAGCCATCTCTTTTTTTAATTTTATTTTATTTTTAAAGGTTTTTCTAGTGCTGGAAGAAACACCTGCCCAAGCATGAGTTCTTTCATCTGAAATTAGTACTTTACAATAATGTTTTTTTAAGCAGCAGAGCAACACCTTCGTGTGGGAGGTGAACTCACAGTCCACTTTGACACCGCTGCTGCTACCGCAGTGAGCAGAGGCTCCGTGCTACGAGAGGGCCAGGTTACCCCCAGTTTATCCCCTCCATCTCCAGATCCCTGATGCTAGAACTGATCCTTGTTTTGAGGCACAAGTGCTTTTTGCCAGGTTTTGCCACGTTTGGGCACAGGGATGTTGGTGCTTTCTCACCCTGCTTGGAGAACAAAGGTGACGGCACTGGGCAGGTTCCCCAGCACCCAGAGCAAGCACGCTCATCCATGCTGGAGAGCGCACGTTCTCATCCCCAGCCCAGCCTACAAGAGCCTGCAGAGGGTGAGGAGCTTTGTCACAGCCTGAAATGGGCCACGAGAACCTTTAAATACACCCAGCGAGTGGGCACTGCATGTTGTTGTGGCTGGAGACGGCAGCGCGTAACCCCACTGGCCTGGGGAGCCAGAGAGCTGAAGGCAGGATGCGCTCTCCTGCTGGCTGGAAAAAAAGGGAGTTACTTCCTCCCTGGGAATACCCTTCTGAGGGTTTTCCCTTTCCCTTTGGTGAAGATGAAAGAAACACAGTCCACCTCCTGTGCAGAAGAGTTGCCACTCCTGCCCATCTCTCCTCTCCCTCTCCTTCCGCTCGGCCTCCCAAAAGCAAAGAGGAGTCAGTAAGCAAATAGCAAAGGTGATGGCGAGGGGGTCTGTGCTTTTTCTGGGCACCTGGAGGGATCAGCAGGGAGCCACAACAGCAACCCTTGGGGCTGCACCTCCTTGTCCATCACCCCTAAGCACCTCCACACTTGCAGAGCAGCCTGCTCATCACCTGAGGAACTCCCGGTGAGCCCTGGGTTTGGAGGGGAGAGTGTGTTTAAGGGATTTCCTCTAAAAAGAAAAGGAATTAAATAATGAGCAACGGTTGTTCTGGCCTCATGCATACGAGGTTTTGCACCAGGGGAGTGTGCTTCTCTTTGCCTTTGGTTCCTGCAGACTGAGGCTCTTTGTCACCTGCACCAGCATGGCTGTGCCGCTGCCTCGTAGCCGCAGTGTCCTTTTAAGCAACCTCCTCTCTGTGATCTGCTCATCGAAGGGAGGCTTTCACTCACCAGTCAAAGTTGCAGCCTGCGTTGTGACAATTCCCATTGTGCCAGATGCTTCTCCTTCAGTCGGAGGTTTAGACTTAGTGGAAGGGAACAACCTGAAAAGCATTAATTCTTTTAGAATATAAATAGCAGCGATCAAACTTTCTGCATCACTATCTAAGGGGAATAAACAGCTTCAGGCCAAATATTTTTAAAACCCTGCAAATAAAGATTGCTTTAAGAAAAAGAACCAAACCGTGATACGGCTAACACAGACATTCTGGTAACAAATTGTTTGTAAAGGGGCTGTCAATACAGAAATCAAATTTTAGAAATGAAAGCTTGTGAAGACCTAGGAAGCCATCTCCTGACACTGCTGGCTTGTCCCTAACACGGGTGTGTGGCACCGGGGGCAGCTCGGAGTGTCCTCACGCAGCATTGGGAGCTCTCGGGCAGCTTTTTCCCCTTCCAGCCTCATCCCTCTCAAATTTCCCCCATCCCGCTGCGAATGACTCTTGGCTTTACGGACCGCAGCCCAGCCCTACCGCCCGAGGAGCATCACCAACCACCTTCCCTTCCACCGGTCGCTCCTTTCCCCGAAGCGGCCGCTTTGCAGCAGGCTCAGTA
>NW_009734588.1:0-29380 GCF_000703405.1 Apaloderma vittatum | reverse complement strand
ATATATATATATATATATATGTATACAAACACAGTCCAAGCTCTGTAGACAGGATCAGATGTGTCACTGTTTTGTACCACAGCCAGTGACTTTTGGATAGATTTTTCTCCCCCTGAAAACCTATTCTTCTCATTACTGTTTAATAACCAGACAGACATTCTTCACTAAGCTTCAAGAACAAATTAGCATAAGCTTAGTTGCTTCTAATACACCATGCTACAAAGAACGTAGGAGCAGAATGAGTTGTTTCAGCAGCAATATTAAGTTACAGTGACAGCAGAATAACATGATGGAGAGCTATTAGAACGGGATTTTTATCCTTCAGGTCTTATTAACATTAATCGTAACTGAGCAGTGGTGGTGCATTAGGACTGCTTCAGACTCTTCCACCATTATTTCTGCCTCTACTAAAATTGCTGCTTTCGCACACAAAAAATAAAAACGAACTGTCACTCACTTTAGTTGGACCGTTTCCATGAATGGTGATGGGTAATGTGTCATATACTGAATTCCTTGCTCTTACTTTTCCTTCTTCGAATTTCAGAAGGACTTCATCTGCAAATCAACAAAGATTGTACAGTAATAACAATTTATAAATAAAAAGCTAAATTTCAGCATTCTTTATGTATTTGCTGATAAAATATACCTTGCTGTTGCTGTCATTGTGAATGTTAATCTGGAAGCTTTTGTTCATTTTTCTTAACTAGATCTTGAATTCCAAGCTCTTCATGCTAAAGAAGGTTACATCAAACTTCAGAGCTCACTATCAGCAGCCTCAGTATTTGAATAAAATTGCCTTTTAAAATAAAACTAATCTTGTGAGAATTCTATTTATAGAGAAATCAGTTATTTCAGATACAATCTGACTAATTCTTATAAGAAGTTGTTCCATAATTAGAGGTTGAAGGTAAGAAAGTAAGTTTGCAAATATGTCAATTTTCAATTTAAATTCATGACAGTACAACAAAGGAAATATTCCATTATTCCATATTCCATTTCATTAAGTACAGCCATTTGCTTAGGAACATATAAAATGCAATTTTATTTACCAATCTTACTCCTGTAATTAAGTTTGTGAAAGGCAGATGGAAAAATGGTTAACTTTGTGTTTAATGCTAACTTCACTTACTGAAAACTATTTTTTTTAATTTCAAACCAGATATTTTAATCAATGGGAGAAATCAATTAATATTAAAGCCAAAAGACCTGTAAACTAACCTGGTAATCAGGTTTACCCATCTAAATGTTTCTTCAGAACAGGCATATGTTTATGATATTAGGAGGCCGGTTAGCTCAGTCAGTTGAGCATGATGCTGATAACACCAAGGTCACGGGTTCGATCCCTATGTGTTGCCTGATTTGGTTGAGAGGCGTCCCTGCCCATGACAGGGAGGTTGGATTAAATGATCTCTAAGGTCCCTTCCAGCTTAGGCCATTCCATGATTCTATAATATTCATGGTCAAGCAAAAAAGGTGTTAAAAACAGTAAATAAAACATACAATGTGCAAATCATACACTTACCAACAGCTCCATTTAGGGTCTGGAAAATTGTGCATTTGTGGTCCAAAGTAATGTTAATGCGTTCCTGAAATAAAAGTACCAAAGATGTTGAGACACTCTAAAAACCAGCGCTTTTACAGTAACGTTGCAGTTATACTGCAGTGGCAGCACATACCCAGGTAAAACTACTCTACGTATTCAGCTCTTAGATATAATAACTTTATAATGTTAAAGTTTTTCTATATTCCCAAGTTGTGCAGCTCTATAACGGTAAGTTATATATAAGCAAAAACTTTTAACTAAACTTGCAGGATAAATGTCATAACTCTCCAAAGAAACTACAATTTTGCAGTGCTAGCCAAAGAAAATTTGCATCTTATACTGAAAACCAAAACAAGAAGTCTTGGCCAAGCAACAACACGTACTGGGTTTCACAGTCTCAAAAATACAAAAGACCAATTTAAGTATCATGTCAAAACAGAAAACACCCGTGGTTTTATAACACCTTTCTAATATTGTATTTTTAATCCTACCAAGATTCTTATTTCAAGCACCACACCTTGAAGTTTTAACATGTTGATCTAATTGTATAAACTTTAAAACACACTTGTCATAGAATTAGAGAATGATTTGAGTTAGAAGGGGCCTTAAATATCCTCTAGGTCAACCTTCCTGCCATGGGCAGTGACATCTTCCACTAGACCAGGTTCCTTACAGTCCCATCCAACCTGGCCTTGAACACTTCCAGGGAAGGGGCTTCCACAACTTTTCTGGGGAACCCATCCCAGTGTCTCAACACCCACATAGTGAAGAATTTATTCCTAATAGCTAATCTAAATCTATTATCTTTTAGTTTGAAACCATTGCCCCTTGTCCTACTACTATATACCCTTGCAAACTGTCCCTCTCCAGCTTTCTAGTAGGCCTCCCGTAAGTATGGGAAGGCCACTGTGAGGTCTCCCCGGAGCCTTCTCTCCTCCAGGCTCAATAGTCCCAGCTCTCTCAGGCTGGCTTCACTGGGCAGGTGCTCCAACCCCTCAATCACCTTTGTGGCCTCCTCTGGACCCGCTCCAACAGGTCCACGTCCTTGTTGTGCTGGGGGCTCCAGAGCTGGATGCAAGACTCCAGGTGAGGTCTCACAAGAGCTGAGCAGGGTGAGAATCACCTCCCTTGAACTGCTGGCCATCGTTCTCTTGATGCAGCCCAGGATATAGGTGGCTTTTCGAGCTGCAAGTGCACATTGCTGGCTCGCATTCAGCTTATCTATCAACATCCCCAAGTTGTTCCCTGCAGGGCTGCTCTCTATCCACTCATTGTCCAGCCTGTATCTGTGCTTGGGATTGCCTCGACTCAGTTGCAGGACCTTGCACTTGTCCTTGTTGTCGAACTTAAAACCCTCATACCAATAACATTCTCTGGTTTGGTCTTCCAAGACTTTGTTATATATATTCTATCTGCAACATTGGACATGACCATATCCAGAATTGCTGGTAAGGTACAGTACAGTTTCCCAAGAAAAGCACCATGGAGGCACTCTAAATCACAGCGCAGCAGCGCGTTGTGCAGAGCTACACATTTGTTGTCTAGAAGACAATCTGTTTAGGCAGCTAATTATATTACTTCTGACTTCGGTGCAGAGTCAGCTTTAAAGTTTCCACAGCCTGTCCTTTCAATTGCATATCTAGCATCTGACTTAACTTGCATAAAGTCAGTAAAAACATTAAAGGCTGGAAGGAATGTCCTATGAGGAGCAGCTAGGGATTTTGGGTTTGTCTAGTATGGAGAAAAGGAGACTGAGCGGTGACCTCATTACCCTCTACAGCTTACTGAGGAGAGGCAGGTGTTGATCTCTTTTCCCCGATATCCAGTGGCAGGACATGTGGGAATGGCTCAAAGCTGCACCAGGGAAGGTTTAGAGCGGATATTAGGAAGCATTTCCTTATCAAGAGGGTGGTCAAACACTAGAATAGGCTTCCTAGAGAGGTGGTCAATGTCCCAAGCCTGGCAAGTGTTTAAGAGGCATTTAGACTATGTCCTTAAATAACCAGCTTTATCTTTTTTTCAGTCCCATACTGGTCAGGCAGTTGGACTAGAGGATCATTGGCAGTTCCTTCCGACTGAAATACTCTATTCCTGTACCTGTATCTAAACATGGATGTTTCAGGTCTAACTTAATGAAAAAACAAACACGTATTTCAGAAACTTCACATCCGTCGTAAGGAGATAAATCCTCAAAATCAACCTAAAAATTCTGCAATATCAGCTTCTAAAAGTCTTTTTGCATCAATACACTGTTGACTTTCCTTAGCCCTCTTTTTCCAGCATCAGGGCCGTGCCTCTGACATCTATCATGCTTTAATGCTGCTACTCAGCAGAGAACTTTGTTAAGCTAGGGCACAGAGAGATCTTCACCGAAAATTTATGATGCAGCTTTATTGAACGTAACTGCACAAAAAGCTGAAGAGTCAGAGGCAGCTGCAGGCAGGATCTGAAATGGCAGCAAGACAAAATATTAAACACTGGACCAGCAAGTAGTTCAGTGATACCCTGGAAAAATGTCATGTTTTTTGGCCATCGAACTGCCAAGTACATGGGACCCTCACTGAGATCAATAGTGTCTGATCATATACCTCAGAGCTATTATTTCTAACAACAAAGCACAACCTGTCTGGACCTGCAAACAGCCTGAAATAATATATCAAGTCATGATCCTTTGGAAGCCTGTTCATCACTCCAACACTAGGTACCTCTGGAGAACAAACACAACTGTCAACCCTGCGCTTGCGAATAAAGAGACAGCATTCCTTTTATTTTTATCTTCTGATGTTTTATGAGGAGCAGTGCGCTATTTCAAGCAGAAAGAAATGAGAAAACCAGTCGTCACCTACCCTTTCCAATGGGTCAACATAGATCTTGGTGTAAAACAGCTGGTCATCATCATTATCCTGCAGATTCCATTGTTGAACAATACTATTTATATATGGAGCATAACCAATAAATCCTGCAATACCACACACACATAAGTTATTTCCATAAAAAGCACTGCTCCGCCAATCCAGTCCACCAGCCAGAGACTTCATTCTGTTTGGTGCCAGCAAAGGAAAAGTATGAAATTCATACAATTTGGCTCAAAATCCAGTTTTCTTTCTGTGATATGTACCATTTGCGCTTTAAAGAGTTCATAATGAAGGGTTATTTTTATACTAATGCTATTTTAAGGAGAAAAAATGGGAAACAGAAATCTGTATAGGCTACCCCTGAGAACTCCAAAGCACAAGATTAACTACTACTGTCCCCAAGAAGTTCATCTGTGCAAAAATTTTCATTTTCATCCAATCCTTCTTGCTTACAGAGAAGTGTGAATCTAATGCTGTCAATTCTACAAAGAGAAATCAACTCAAAACCAATCTATGTTATGTTTAAGCCAAAGCAAACCAAAAAAAAAAAAATAGGTTGAATAAATGAAGAAGGGAGGGAAAGGAACAGGGACCCTCCCAGATCTGCACGCTGCCCCACACAACGCACCTAGAAATGACATACTGTGCTCTGCAGCAGTTAAACAGTATCAGGGCATGTGTTAATCAACTGCAAAATTATTACCAAAGCTGGCATTTAAGGGAGGATACCAGTAACTTGCACTCCTCTCAGATTAAACTGCCTAAGCCATGCTGACTGGTCAGGGAGAGCTATCAGCACATCAACACTGTATGCAAAAATCCCCAAGAACAAGGTAGCTAAGTCAGGAAATTCTGTGGCTCAGCTAAACTGTGCCTATAAATATCATGTACTGCTTTGACTGGGCTTGTACACTTTGCTTCTGAAGTAGGTGCAACACATGGTGATTGGGTCATACCTACAGAGCATTTCATTGAAAGACAAAGTTGCTTCCCAAGCTGTTACTTTACTTATCTGGTTTTTACAAGTTGTTGTTGACAAATACAATGTCAATTTGAATGAAAACTATTCTTAAGCACAGAAGAGTGCTATTCAAGTGGGGAGGGAGAGGGGAAGAGAATGGCAGATCCAGTCCTCAAAGTTACACCTAGGGAATTCAGGAAGAGTTCCACACACAAATACATAAAACAGGTAACAGAAGTGAGTCATGTTCAAGTTCAGGAGTTTAATGCAATCAAGAATCACACTTGCCTCCTGAGTTCAGGAATCGTTTTCCATTCCGGACAACAGGATACTTGTCAGCTAGTCTTTTATCTGGCCAAATTAGTCCATCTGCTGCAAACACCACTTTATGATTAGTCTCCTGAAATTTCTTTAGCAGTTCTTCAGGGCCTCCTGCAAAGATAACATCATAGCTGAAAAAAAAGAAAAGATATCCATTAGATTAGTTGAATTTTAACGGTTCTGTGTTCAAAACAACACATGCCTGGACTATCTGAATTTTTAAAAATCATACAGATAAACTTTTAATGAGTCATTTTTTAGAATTAAATCATTTTCTAACACCATGCAAAAATCCTATGCCCTTCTAGGAGGAAAATTTCAGTCAATATTATTTAGGCAATTCAGTTTTCCCTTCTATTTACATTCCCTTTCTTTAAGCTTCTACATTTTGGACAAATCCTTCAGATTTTGTCTACCTGAAACTGATTTTCACATTTCATCTACTTTGAGTAAAAAATTATTTTCTCCTTTAAAAAACTGTTTAAATAAACAAAATCTAGTAGATAAAGTAGAGTAGGTCTGAAAGATGGTTTAGGTGGTCTAGATGATCTTGTTCCAATACACAACTTCCTGATGAAGCACTGACTTTCTTCTGGAAAATCTTATCAAGAATATACTTAAAATCACAGAATCATTTAGGTTGGAAAAGATCTTTAAGATGATCAAGTCCAACCATTAGCTTATCAATGCAATGTCCACCACTAAACTACGTCCCTAAGCATCACATCTACACATCTGCTGAATATTTCCAGAGATGGTGACTCAGCCACTTCCCTGGACATCCTGTTCCAATGCTTGACTACCTTGTCAGTGAAAAGTTTTTTCCTAATGTCCAAGCTGGCACAACTTGAGGCCATTTCCTCTTGTCCTACTGCTTGTTACTTGGGAGAAGAGACTGACCCCCACCTCACTACAAGCCCCTTTCAGTCAGCTGTAGAGAACAATAGACATTTCTAAATAAAGTCTAGTTGCCCATGAAGTTAAACTGTTGCACTCTGACAATATACAGATTTCTCCTTCAACCTCTTTAATGTGCTGAAAACTTCCTACAACTCTAAACTTCACAATATCTTTTTATGAAAAACTTCACCTGGCTTTATGTGTTCATCAGATTGGACTTCCAGCCGTTAACTACAGCAGGTCAACATTACCCCAAACCCAAAAGAAACATGTGTGGGTTTGGCAGGGGTCACATAAGGGTGTGGTATCACAAGCCTAGTGGTTTCTTGTTGAGCCACATCTAAACCAAAAAGATCCAACTCAAAATCTCTAAATATGTATAAATAATTCAATTATTGAGATTGTAATGTTCCTTTGTTTGTACCTGAGATTTACACACAAATATGCAAACCACTTCAAGGTTCATTTTACTGAGCACTGAAAATATGACACAGTAATATAGGAATTAGACAGATTAGTCTCTAGCTGAAAAAGCAGAATATTCAGATTTAATGGCAGCATCTCAGCCTCACAGCTTCTTGATCTGAATGCAGGTATGTTCTCACTCCACAAATCTACCTTCGTAACTGACTATCATCAGCCCCAATACAGGGCAAAGGAATGCTACAGCTACCAAAAATCAAAAGGTCTAACTTTCACTAAGATTTTGTTCTTGCAAAGGCTTTTAGTTGAGCTAGGAAGGACAGCAGGACCTCTACCTGCGGTACACAGAACTTCCTGCATCGCAATGTATTACTCCACAATAATGCCAATAGATCATCCGGTACTGACTTCTGGTACTTTATTACAGTTCCAAAATTATTTAAAACTTGCTTTCTTCAGAAGGGATTTCCTGCAATTGGCCTAAGAGAACTGAACACAGCTGGCTTACAAATGCAAATGAGAAGATTTCCACCACAGAACAAAGTATGAACTCTGGAAAGGAAGTGTGTTATGTGGTCTACATAAAGTAAGTGGGTTTTTGAAAACTCTGTTTTGCTTTTCTGTAACTCTGGTAGAAGAAGGTATGAAAAGAAACTGTACATTTTTGAGCTTCACTAGTTCTGCAAAAACTGCCTGCTTCTGCTTAAATATACAGGAATACACTTCCCTCCCTTTTCTATTCAATTGGCGTAGCCCAATTCAGAGCCAGAACGAGCCTGAAGAACAAGTAAGAAACAGGAGATAAGTTGAAGACAGACAAAAACAGAGATTTGTCTGAGGCTTTAACTTAATAGCTTATGGCAGGCTGTGCTTCTCCTCTTTGATCAGGTTAGTGCTGCTGCTGCAATGACTTACAGCTGTGGGAAGGAACCAAACACCCCTGGAACATTGCTTCCAAGGACTGTCATTCTGTAAAAGAAAGCCAAAGTTGAGCAACATGCTGGGCTAGCCACAGGCTCTGCTTGGGAAAAGGATATGCTACTCAGTACAGCACAGTTCATAAAAAAAGCTCATGCAGCACAGCTGCCCGATAGCAGCAAAGGGTTGCTAAACTGCATTATCAATTATTGTAAACTTTACACACTAGTGGATATTATGCAGGAGTATGAATCCAGCATAGACTTATGTTTTCCACTAATTTTCATGGCCCTCTGTTTTGTCAAGAGGTGACTTACTGCCACCACACCTTCTCCTGGGCAGGACCTCCACGAGCTTTCCACCCCTTCCTTCCAGTCTGCCCAGCAGCTGCTTTACGGGGCTGCTGCTTCTGTCTGCAGGCAAGAGGAAAACTTTTGGAGTCAAATTAAAATATATAAATCCATCAATTGCTTTGATTACCTGGTGTGTCAGATCATGTTCAGTCTATCCAGCACTCAACTCCTACTATAGGATAGGATATACCTCAGGTCTATACCCCTAAGGCCATCACAAAATGGGTCCCAGGACAGTTTATGCTGTTATTACGGGCAGTGCACATGGCTTACTTTAAACAGGACTTCCAGATTTGATAGGGAAGAAGAAGCACAGGTATATCGACAAAAAAGCAGGCTGCCTTGGCAAGACAGAAAAGCTCAGATACTCTTTTATTTATCCTTTATAAATCCTTCTGATTAAGTAGAAAGCAAGGGGAGCGAGGGAAGAAAAGTTTCCACCACTCCAGTCCCATTTCCTGAAGCTCCCAGACTGCAGACGCTTGGGGCTGGAATCCACCCATCCTTCCTTCTCTTTTGCAGCAGCCACACATCCAGCACTCCCAGTAACACAGGGAAAGGGCTCTTCTGGAATTGAGCCTGCAATTTTTTGCATCCACAACTTTAATAACAGCAAGGACTTGTTACCATTGTTACACAGCCATTTTGTCATTTACACTCTAACCCCATCAGAATCACACCTTAATCATGTTAAAGCATGTAAAAATTGTAATTATCTGTTAATTTCTGACAAACTATTTTTAAATAAAAAAATTAAAACCAAAACACACCAAAAACCTGAGAGGCTTCAAAGGTCTTCAATGATACAAATAGATAGCTGTGGGAGTTCTGCATGAACAGTCACAGCATCAAGGACCTTATCCAGTCTACACTGGCCAGTAGCCAGTTCAGTCTGAAATGCTCCAAAGAAAACCAGTAGTTAGCTCCTGCAAAAACAAGCCCAATTTAAATAGTGTTCCATCTGCAGGCAAAGCATTTTGCTATCTGCACCTAGACACACGTTGTCCACAAAAGTTCAAGGCATTTCCAGAATTGTGAGCCATATAAAAAACTTCACAAAAAAAAAAAAAAGCTAAGTTTGTTAACCAAAAAACTTCACTAGAATCTATTTGCCCAGTTACAGTAATTAGTCATGTCCTTTCCCCTCAAGATTAATATTTCAAATGCTTGACAATAAAACCTCAAAAAAAAAAAAAAAAAAGCTAAGTTTGTTAACCAAAAAACTTCACTAGAATCTATTTGCCCAGTTACAGTAGTCATTTCCTTTCCCCAGCCTCAAGATTAATATTTCAAATGCTTGACAATGAATATAATAAAAAACAACTTGAAAAAGAAAGGAAGTTCCACTATATTTGTCTTTTCCAAACTTACTGCTACACTGATCAACATCTGAGTTGTAAACCAGAATTCCTAGAAACGAGGAAATGAAAAGGCTGATTATATCAGCAAACTCTTTTATTCTCCTATCTGGAATCAGTTCCACTAGCTTTAAATCAGTATGTACCTGGGATTATGGACCTCAAGAACTTGGGAGGCCTTAAAACCTAGGACTTTTCACGGTAAGAAAGATTATTGCATCTGCACTTCAACACACAGGATTCTCTGTACTCTCTCATCCATGCCAGCAGACAGCCTGCCCCTTAAGATATTAAATTATGTTGGAGAAAAATTTTGCACTATACCCAAATATGATAACAAATTTGCATATTTTACCATATAAAGAGAAGAGTGATGAATCAGGATAATAAATTGGAAAATAAAAGAAATTCCATTTCCATAGCAAACATTTGGGAAACGCTTGATTGTCCAAGAGTGGATTCTCATTCATTCTGGAACTCCAGAAGCAGATAATGTCAGAGTTAAAAATTCTTTAAGTGCAACTGATCATATATTATAGGATTTTATGGTGTTTTTTTGCGGAAAACAGAATTTCATTGCGTACAAAGTTCATGAATGGGGCTTCTTCGGATATTTACAGAAAAACTCCAGAGCATGTACTCGGAAGAGTAGCAGTAGCTGTTGTGAAAGGCCTTACCCACTTATGGAGTCTAAAGAATAAAATCTCCCAAATTAATCTTAAAAAGTTCCAGTTATTGCATGATCAGTAGGACAAATAAACATGTAATATATTTATTTCTGACTAATCGAGTCAATAAGAAAGAAGTTAAAATCAGAAAGTGAAGGTGTACTCCAAACACTGCTACTTTTTACTGCCAGTTAAGCATAAATAGAAAATATTTGGCCTAGTAAGTTCTCCTTATAACGCTTGCTCATAAATTGCTTAACATAATTTAGACACTGGCATTCTAGCTCTGTCTTCTACTTTTCACAAGAGGTAAAATTAAAACAAAAAACCGAGTAGCATCTTTAAATTTGGAAGTTAATAGGCTGCTCCAACTTTCTTGAACACTTAAACTTGTGCAAAATAACAAACAAACTTTTCAGCAAACACCACTGTGAGATTGCTTTCTCGCTTGTGATGCTGTCTGTTTTGCTGAAACTCTATCTTGCAAAAGGGGCCCTAAAATTCTTCAGCTGTCAAATTTTAGAAAAATAAATTTTAAAAAAAAGAAAGAAAAACAAAAAAAAAAGAAAGAGGCAAGCAGATGAAAAGCTGAAAGAAAAGTCTGGAGCAGATAATTCCAATGCGACTTGGTAACAGCAGCATGAACCCATGCACAAGCCTCTCCAAGCTTGTACTGAGCCACCTCCCCAAGGCTGCCTGTCTGCAGTCAGGGCTTCATGTCCCTGGCTCAGGACTTGACCTCTCGCAGTGATTATTTAGAGCTGCGACTCCCCTCAGGTTACTGCTAGCGTGGAAGAGCTTGGTGGCTGCTGTGAGCTGGATGCTTAGCTGCTCTGATCATGCTCTTGTGACAGCAGCAAAAGAAGAGAAGGGCGGAAAAAAAAAAAAAAAGCAGAGAGAAGCAATAGAAAAAAGTAGAATTTGAACATGTTTAAATTCCTTGTTTGCTGTCACAGGGAGAAATCTGGCCTCCAGGAAGGATGTTCAAGCATAGCTGTGCAAAGAGCTATAACCTGGCACCTGCAGCTGTACTGTCTCTCCATCCTCCCATGGCAAAAACAGCACCAGCACAAGGGGTATGTCTGGCACTAAGGCTCTTGTTTCAGTCTCTAACATGTAAAAGAAGTTCTCATGTTAAGTGCTTTCCTCAGGGGTCCCTTTTCCAGCTTCCACAGATCATATTCTGAATATCTTTAAAAGTCAATATAATCACTTTAGTACAAGATCATGGTCTGGTGCCTAATGGCCACTTTATTTCTGGAGCTGCTTTTGCTCCCCACCCCATTCCACGCTCCCAGCCTAAAGCCACGTCATGCTCTCACCACAGCTGAACAAGGAAAGGACAAGCACTTGCCTAAAAGCCTGTCAGTTCTCAATAACATTTTTTTTCACCCTTGGGGCAGCAGAACTGTGAACAACCCTTACATCTGTAAATCTGTTACAGGAACAAATCGTTCCAAGAGCAATCTACTATTTTTATGAATGGAGAAAAATGGAAGAAAACTCTCTCAAATAAACAGCAAAGGGGAAAAACAGCAGCTACTTTTGCATGCCACCCCGACTAAAGTGTAAATGTAAAAAGCCAGGTTTGCTCACCCTTCAACGAACACGACAACCAAGTTCTCTTGATCAGCGTAGCTTTCTATGCCTTCTTTCAGCAGTCGAACTTTCTGCCCTCCACCAATAGAATTAGGCAGCTCACCACCTTTCCACTCTTCACCTTTTCCAAGTACCTGGAATAAGCAAAAAAAGTACTTTTTGCTAGTACTCAGAAACAAGAGGTGTTTTAAAGTAGACCCTTATTGAAAACACATGTTAAAGTAGAAGCGACACATTAGAGCACAGCAAGCCAGCATTTCCAGCATCATAAGTTTTCCATGTCTGAAGCAGCATTCAGCAGAATGACATCACTGCAAAAACATGAGACACATTTCTTAACCAAATAAGAAGCAAGCAATTGCCTGCTGCCACCATTTATTGCATGTCTCCATTAAAAACAAAAAAAGTAAGACTTGTTTCAAAATTTGTATTAGAAAAACATTCTGAATGAGACCTTTAAAAGTCAATATAATCACTTTAGAAACAGGAAATGTAAGAGACCTTGGTGGATCAGGGTATTATTAATACAAATTGCAAACTCCATTCTTTCTGAAATCTCTCCTGAACACTTTTGCACAAGGAAAGGATAAGTTCCCCAATATACAGCTGCTTACTAGAATTAACTAAATAAAACTCCTCCCTAGCCAAGCACTAGAGTGAATTACATCTTAGAAAAAAGAAAAAAAAACCTTAAAGTTTTTGTGGGTTTTGAATATAATGCTTTTAGAACTTAAAACATGGAAAAACTACATTGAGTGATGTTTTGAACAAATCTGCAAAGCTAACAGATGTCTCCAGAGCTCAGGCTTCTTGGGCAGTTTAGTACGGCATTATCATATCAGGAAAGGTTTTCTCAGTCTTCCAAGTGTAGTGGTAGAAGTCAAATTTCAGAGACACAAATAATTTCCTATTTATAGAGCAGACACTGTGGTAAGTACAGAGAAAAATTTCGTAACACCATCTGAATTCCTGGATTTTCTCTTGCAGAACCAATTTGTGGGAAAAGTTTAAAAGAAAGTTAGGGCCCTCCCTGTTTCCAAAGGTCATGCAGAGGCCAACCTCAGTACGTGCCATGCAGAGACATGAAGCAAGGCAGAAGAGGTTGGCAAGTGATAGAAACATTTTGTCCTCTGAGACAATTACAGGTTACTGGGAAGCTCAACGAAACTTCCAGTTGTGATCCTGCCTCCTTCCCCACAGCGGGGATCCAGCCTTGTATAAGAGGAGGGAGACAAAGTGTGCCTTCCAGAAGTATTTGTGCAAACAAAATCAGCACCACTGAAAAGCAAGGCTATGTGATAAACCATGACAGAACCTCTAAGTGATCAAAAGTGCTGATCACAATAGCTACTATCTGTAAAACAGTTCCTAGGGCAGTATGAGAAACAACCTCCTATGGTTGTTCAGAGAGGGACTGGCAGGTAAGCAACATCGACAGCAGCAGGGCCACATGCAAGTGTCCCACCCGTCCTCAAGCTCTGTAACTGTTTTACTTTGCCTCAGTGGACAAGTTCATGCAACTTCAGTTACCTATTGCACTGTTTCTCTCTTAAAGGTCACATAGTATGACTATTTGGAATGAAGACATACAATACCTTTACTGTGTAGTTGAAGTGCTTTGCAGTTTGCATGAAACGGTGAAAGCCATCAGTTTCTTTAGTGGCTACAGTAAAAACTAGTAGTTTATCTGAGGGGAAAAAAAGAAGAAACATTAATAGGTTTTCAGGCCACAGTCTATAACAAAAAAAAAAAAAGTACACTGAACAGCACCGGATCAGGGGTCTTCATGACTTGCCTGCATCTCATTCAAAGTGAGGAGGCAAATACAGTGTCCTATTATAGGTGTGAAACATTATCAAACCAGAGCAGCTAGAGACAAGGATGTTGTATTTAAAATTATCCTCAGGAAGAGGAAGTAAAGACATCGATCTACTCCATAAACAACTAGCTCAAGACATGAAAACAAAGTGAGTATGATTACTGGACAGGAAGAAATCTGCAAAACAAAAATAACTTACTACTTTTCAGTCTAAGCTAATCCTGTGATCTCTTATGGAACTGAATGCAACCCCCTCAGTAACCCCCCTGAAAGCAAGCGGTTCATATTCTTCATGAAAACACAGCAAAAAAAAACAACCATGGAAAAGGAGCAAGGGTAGGGGGTTTTGGGTGTTCGTTTTTGTTTGTGTTTTGTTGTGTTTTGTTTGGTTTTTTGTAATTCAGAGACCCTGTAAATTATAGCAGTGCTAATTTTGTCCTCTCACTGCATGCAGCCAAATGACCATGCAATCAGTTCCTTTTTCACATCACAGGGTTTTTGACATAGTTCAAACTGAGGTCACAACTTCACACTAAACAGCTTCTCAATTAAATTACAGAACAACGTTCAGCACCCTGTGCAATATGCTGCATTGCTGAGGTACATAATTCAAAGCTCTAAGAAAGACAGCACCCCTAACCAACATCAAGTATTTAATCAGACCAGCCTCGACCCTAGAACACGTTGCAGTTTCTTAATTTGGTCAGAGTTCAAGGAACAGCTGCAACCTAAACAGAGCCCACGAGATCAATCCTTACAAGAAAGTAAACTTAATTGCCTCTAACGAGCATGCCATACACAGTGCCAGTTGTTGCTTCACTTTCCCAAAAAACAGCCCCTGGGTTTATCTTCACTAGCACAGTAACATATCCTATAAGTGGCTGCTGTGAAAAAAATATTAACCCTTCAGCCTTGACTACCACCACCAACTTAGCAGCCCTCAGACACCTGAGATGTCATCCTGAGTGTGTTCCACTTCTGTTTTATTTGACACCTGCAAAATTAACAGATGATCACCTGCTTCCCACTTCATAGAAGCAATGCATCTTGCAGCTCATTCACGAGATGATCTGCAGTCAAGTACCAGGGTACTTCAAGTTTACCTCTGCTCAGTCAAGCATAAATTATCTGTAGGAGCACAGAGCAACATAAAAAACACTTGCTAGAATGAAATTCAAGTCTGTCTAAAATGGCCAATAGGAAAACTATGGAGACTAGTCTCAGAATCCACTGATACTTTTTTCCACTGAAAGAAGGTTTAGATTCAGCCCCAGTCAACAGGTCATTTCCAAGAACACTTCTCCCAGGTCAGTGGTCCAACTAGTCCATCCTCAACAGCAGCTGTAACAGTGTCCATGAGGCAGAGCAAGGATAAGTCAAGCATATATGATGTTCTCCCTGCTTTTTCTATCAGTCTCAGTTCACGGGTTTTACTGATTTGAATGGGGTTTACATATATTCCAAAACACTCAGTCGACTTTGTGTTCTTGCTCTTACCTCGTCACTCCTGGAACTGATGCAACATATAAGCAGTGACAGCCCCATGTGCCCAGTACCTGCTCTGTGACTTGAGCAGGGCTCCTACAGTTTTTATCCGACACTACCCAAGTTACTCAACCAAGGACAACATCTCTACCTGTCCCTCTCCACACCATGAGCAATTTTGCATATTTCTCTCACATCCTGCCATAGCTTTTTTTGGGGGTGTCCTTTTCCTTAACAGTCCTAGTGAACCAGACTGACACTCCTGCAACTTAATAAACACAGAAAAAAAGGAAACGCTTGACATTCCGATCAGTTCAACCTGAACACCCCAATATTATGGGACTGCAGTTTTAGAAGATTCAAAGTTCCATCTTTTTCCGCACTTAAGTCCTAGCAGTCTTTTATAGGCAAGAATCAGAAGAAAATCCCATGAGCATATCTCAGCAGGGCAGGAGGACCTCCACAGACAATTCCAGTCCAAGGTTTTCACAGATGCACTGACTCACAAATAGGCATAACCACAGCAGTAATGCTTCAATACCCTCAAAGTCATTTATTCTAAAGGTCATGCAATCTAAAGTTATTCTACAGGACTCACCACAGAATGAACAAATATGATTATCTTAGGCTATGACTAAAACAGAAGCAAAGACAGAAGATAGGATTTTTCTCTATAGAACAGATTAAGTTATGATTGATTTTTTTGTTCAAGCACTACATTTTCAAATTAGAAGGAACTGGAAAAATCTGACCATACCAGACCACACCACCAAGCCAAGTGAAACCGTTATTGAAAGTTTCCTAGGTGACCAGTCAAGCACTGACTTCTAACTGTGGAATTTGGTTGGAGGTAGACATATTTCACACCTACTCCTTCCTGAAGAATACTAACAGTAATAGTTTCAAAAATCTGTACTTGACAACATGATGTAAATAACAAAATGTGAGCTGCACCAAATTCCTCCCATAGCCACTAACTCAAAAAAAGTATTAAATCAACATACAAGTAGAGTTTGCAAAAAAAAAAAATAGTCTACTGTTCTTTATTGAAGATACTGTTACTCTCTTTTTACGGAACCCACAGTAATTCCACCTACACACTGTTCATATATTTCAAGTTTCACTATGCACTCCAATGCGTTACTTGAGTTTCATAGACTAGAACGGAAGAGGATGATGTGCAAAATTTAAGAGATTCCAACCTGAGCTGTAGACAATGGAAAAAGCTGAACAGATGAACATGCAGTTTGTATCGATGTGAAACTGCTGAAGAACCCGTCTTAACCTCACAGCCAACGAAGCAATGTAGGTAGGCTGCCAGAGTCAGGTTTGCAGCCACAGAACACAGGAAGCTATTTTTGCAAAAGGTACTTTTCACACTGCAAGGTTTTTTTTCTTTTTAGCACGCTTCCCAATGGCAATTTGTTTCAGAATTACAGAAGAGCTTTAAAAGGCTTTATTTCCATGTCTCTGCTGCACCACATAATTTTAGGTGTATGTGGTACTTAAATCATTTTTAAATTCAACAGAAGTGTAATTATAGCATTTAGAGTCCCTTTACAATTAGAGTCTCTTTACAGACTATTTAGTCTGGGGGGGGAGGGGGGTATTTTTTTCGGGGGGGGGAGTCTTCATTTTGTGGGGTTTGGGTGGTTTTTGGTCGTCTGGTTTGTTTTTCTTATTGTTTGTTGGTGTGGGAGTTTTTTTAAGTAATCTGTGTATGACCAAAGAGCAGAGAAATATGCTTTTATTCTGTCCATAAGGTGTATGTACAGACAACACAAATGTATTAACAGATACTTACCCTGGTACATTGTAGAGGGTGTTATTAATCAAACGAAGAAAGCAGTACTGTCCTCTTTTAGCTTATAAAACATTACAAAACATATTGATGCAATTCCTGTAGGCACCTCTGACTTTATTTATATATAAGTGAAACTCACATAAATTTTACTGGCGCAGCTCCACTAAGCATAGCATGGGACTTCTGTGTCTTCAGGTGGAAGTGAGTGAAGAGAATGCTTCTGGCAATCAAATACTTCTGCTAATTTCTTTTGAGCCTGTTAATGTCATTCACTTTGGAAAAAAAAAAATCTATTCCTTGTTTGCTACATTTAGGTACAACAATCTCTTACAACACCTAACCCATTTCTGTCTCCTAACACAAATCCAAAGTGACTTTCATGAACTCACAGGAGCGTCAACGTGCAAGTACAACACAGATTCCTGGGGATTAAGTTTATGCAAGTGCCGTTTCCATTTCAGGATGTGCTCAGCTACATTCATTTTAACTGCAGCCACCCACATTGTCCCTGCTATGTGAAGCAGTTCTGGTCCCAGTAAGAGCCTTGCCAGTGCAGAGGTTCAGTGTCGCACCAAAGCCCTTCCTGCAGGCTAAGTCACATGCAAATGTCACAACAGGAGGTTGAGTGACTGGCCCAGAGTCCTCAACAGTGTTGCTGTGCTGATTCCTGGGCTCTCACTGGGCAACGAAGACCTAGGCATAGCAGCGCAATGCTGCCTGCAATTACTCAGACCCCAAGTTACTACAGTGTGCCAGTAATCTGCAGCAAGCAAGCCATAAAATTCCGTCTTCAGAAAAACACCACGATAAATTCTAGCTGCAGCCAGATGCTGTTCCTGCTTCACCATGCACTTTGGCACAAACCCCGGCCCTGCCCTCCACCCAGACGTCTGCCCTAAGGAGCTCTGCTGGATGGCCTTATATACTTGAGCTACACCATTTCTTAAGTCTGACTGTCCCCCTCACATGAAGTGACAAATACATACTCTCAGTAATATTTTCCAACAAACAGTAACAGCATCCTCAAAATGCAAACATATATGAAACCAAGAACACAGCAGGTGGTCGCAGCCCTCCACACTTGCAGGGCACCAAGGTGCTGCAGAGGGGACGGGCTGCCTGGCAGGGCTGGGCTCCCCAGGCACGCAGCCTGCCAGAGCCGTCTTGGCAGTCACTGGACAGGATTACCAGGCTTGGCATTTATTTCCTCAAGGAAAGTCACTTTGCATAAAAAGAAAACACAATCCCTATAGTGAAGTTCCACAGGCAGGCATGAAAAAAAAAAAAATCTCAAAAGATCTTCATGCCAGCCAGCTATGAGGAGGCTGAATTACTAGAGTGCAATTACTCCAGACACCTTTTTGATAGTTACATTCACAAAACAGCTGTTCTGTTCTGAAAACAAGCCTGCAAAAGCACATGATTGCCAAGAAAAGTATATCAAGTGACAAACAATTAATTTTTACATGCAAATGAGAAAACTCTTTAGCATTCAAGTAACGAAAGCCAATACTGCCTACAGAGCATACAGAATGTATCAGGAAATCCAACGAAGGTTCATCAAAACATCTCACTCCTACTCAATCTTTCGTGCTGCTACCATCAGGGATCTCACTGCATCATAAATATTTCTAGAAATAAGAAGTATAAACCAGAGCCTTTGTCTTCAGTGAGCTGCCTGACAAGGTCTCAGCCAGGAATTGCCATGGCAGGACTGTTTTAAGTAGCAGTGACCTCTCTCCCCATACCGTGGCAACGAAGTATGCAAAGAACTGCAGGCACTTCTCACACACCCACATGGTTCTTATTTATCTTGAATAAACACTGACAGATTACTACATACTTTCTACAAGGGTTATGGGCACTAATACAGTAGCTTCAGAGCAGCCAAAACTGAGGATATTGCTCACAGCCACACGGGAGCTGATATCTAGTCTTTGGATTCAAACACCATGGACTTCTCAGGAGCTGAACTGTGCTGTAAGACCAAAGGACATCTGTGTGTGGTACCACTTTACGTCATTAAGATCTACCTCTATCCTTAAAGCTACTGGCTCATAATTGTAAACAAATGTTGTTTGGTTCCTGGAATACAGTTTTATCCCTATTGTACAGTCTGCTTTCCCATTTGCAGATTACATCCCACCCAGAATAGCTCAAAGGAGAAAGAACTGTGTATTAACCTCCCCATTAAATGAGTAGAGATGTACAATTGCAAAATAATTCTCCAAAGGCTTCCAGCAAGCAAATAAACAAGTTGCCAAAGACCAAAGAAAAAGCTATAGAGCTGCAAGCATACCTAGAAATACCTCTGTGGAATAACATACATACATAAACAAATAAATACTGTCAAAGAAAGGTAGTAACCCTAGCAGTGACCTGCATGACCTTAATCTAATGCATAGACTGGGCAGATACCTAGAAGAGAAGATGGATGAGGTGGATACAGCTATGTAATGGTGCTTACAATTATGCCTCCTGGAGATCTGGGAGGCCAAAAGGGTGCATCCAAATTGGAAAAAAAAAAAAAAAAAATCAAAAACAAAAAACCCACCAGAAAAACACCAAGGGGAGGGAAATAAAAAACAAAAACATCAAAACCACAACCACAGACTGGATTTAGAGACGCACTAAAGCACAACAATTGAAAAAGTGTTTTCAGTCTAGATCCCTCCTGTTGCAGTTCAAGAGCATAGTAATGAGAGATGTTCAAAAGTAAGCTGAACTGAGAAGTAGCTGTCAGAGTGACAGTAAATAGCCCCAACTAACTGCAGACTTCTGACTGCATTTCCACTATTATTTATTGTTTCCACACACTAAGTGGCTTTCTTTTAACAAAAAAAGAGAGAAAAGAAAAATAAAGGGGGAAAAAATGTTTGTTTGGTTTTAGATTAAAGTTTTCAGTATGTCTGTTTATTTCCAAGGCAGGCTACCTACCCCATGTATAATCATACCAAATTTATGACTCTGACTTTCCCTTCCAGCTTCTGTACTCGGTCAGTAATGAGAAGGTAAACTAGAAGATCTCACTTATTCCAACAAAATCCACATTCTGAGGCTTTTACAGTAGTCTGAGTTAGAAACAAGACATGATTAGGAGTTTCCTTAAACTTTTCCATCAAGCCTGCTCCCCTAAAAGGCAAATATTTCTGTGTCCAGAGGAGAAATCACAGTCCTCAGCACCGCTGCTCGCGCACCAGATGCTCCTGGTGGGTCCTTTCCAGTATGTCACCACCCATTGTTGGAGAATGAGCCATTCTAATATCATTGCCCCAATAAGCATATTAAGCACAACACGTTTAGCAAATAAAAGGATAATAGTGCAGTTTGAGCTGTGTGTTAGTCACCTTACAGTATGATAAAACTGGTAAATTTTAGAAGAATAGGAATTTAAACACTACTTAGAAATACAGTACTATACAACTAATCTCCTGTAATTTCTTTTACAGACAAGTTATATTTCTGGAAGATACCCTGGAAAATGTAAGACATTCTACAATGTCTTCTGAACAAGATGAAACTTACCAAAACTTCTTAAAAAGGGCTAATATAAAGCCTGTTGTAAAATATCTTATTTATAGGCTCAGTTGCTGTTTCCTCCATAAAACTGAGTTACAAAACAGTTTGAGCTCCCAATTAATTGCAAAACTGTGAAAGAGCTTTTAAAGAGAACGCAGCATGAGGCTTAACCCCATAATAACTTTAAAAAGCATTCAAAAAACTGAAATGGATCACTGGGCTACACAATACTGTACGGAATCAATATAGTCACGATAACCAATTCTCCTTCCGCACAGTTTTGATGATTTCACAAAAACCAATTCTTCCATATGCTTCCAAGCCATGCTGAAGCTCTGCAGATAGCTAGAGGGTTACCAATGCTGACAACAGCAACTTATCTTCCCTACTTTTTTTTTTAGCACAGCACGATCTTCCATTTATCACTCACAAAGGCAATATCAGACTTCTCAAAAGGAAAATTTATTTTTCCCCCTATAAATCGAAGTTATATCCTAAACTTAAGATTCTATGTCAAATAAAACTTTAAAATTTGTATCCTCTGGAAAGATGTCAAACAGCTGGAGACAGAAGAAACACATAATACACAATGTAACCATGATTATAAATTATATCTACATACAGTTTGTTGATGTAATCTGGCAGCAAACAAAGATCTTAAGTACACAATGTGAAAAACTTTACATATCTGCATCTATCCAGTGTCAATTTATACAACATACCTATGGTCAAAGAAAATAGTAAGCCAAGAGAAGATTTTTCTCATCAAAAAGAACTTATGGCTTAAAAAGGGAAAAGATGAAGCATTCAACAGCTGTTTATTTCCCCCCAGGCTTCTTTACAAACACGACAACGTGCTGAAATGGCAAACAGTGTCATCACACTCCAAGAGGGAGAAGGTGACCGGTGCATATACAGTACTACCTCATATCTGGAAGTTTTAGATTTGGGGTTCTGCGGGTTTTTGGTTGGTTGTTGTTTGTTTGTTTTTGTTGGGGCTTTGGTTTTTTTTTGGTTTGGTTTGGTTTTACTCTGACCTTTATAACATACAGTCAACTTCTGCTCTACACAGGACACTTTGCTGCACGCCCTCACCCATGCCACAGCTTACTGCTTCCCAGAGAGGCAAGCTGGTTTCTAAGTCCCACTAACTGCAGCCACGATCACCTTGTAAGGCTGGATCCTCTGCAATTTAATAGCACAGTTGAATTGCTGTTAAAAATATTCTTGGAGGGGAGACAAAATATGCTTAAAAACTCATGAAAGATTGGAAAGTTTTAAGATTTAAAATAAAAGATGACATTAGAATTAGCAGAGAGTAAGTTAAGAGCAGTCATGGATTGCAAAACACATAGTATATACTGATTTTCTATACCAACACACATTTTAGGGCAAAAGAGATGGATTTCTGACAACCACTGCTTCAAACAAATCTTAAAGGCACAATTTTGAAGAAGCAGACCTTCCTGTACAAACCTCTTCTGAAAGTTCCATCTGTTTTCCTCTGTATCACAAACATCCTGTTCTTGGCTAGCTATTAGCAGACATACACCTTCTCGACTTTAAATCAGATACGCTAAAAGCAAAGTAAACAGAAGTCTGTCTTTTGATGGTATAAGCACAGCTACTGCAGAACACATGTAGGTACACAGGTACCACCTCTGCTACCACCTGATCCTCGAAATGGTTCAACATACAGAAAGAGCAACACAAAAAAAAAAAACCAACCAACCACCACACACAAACAATGCTGCCTTTAAACTGTTACAATTTATGACAACAAGTGGCATTTATGGTTATCAGGGATCACTCAGTGGAGGGGCAATCCAGGTTTCTTGCAGACCTTCCTGAAGATACTGAGCAGGAGCTATTGGTATCAAAACTCCCAACACTGTCCCAAGACAGGGAACGACGTAATGAAGACACAAAGTTTCCAGAATCCTGGGAAAGAAATACAGAATTTATCATTTCCCAGTTTCAGACACTTTTGAATAGCTGGTACTGTTCCAACTTCCTCAGCCACAGTAAACGTTGCCTGTAACCGGATTGTCCCTCTTCTCGTATGTTTTAAAGGAACAAGGAAGCCGCATTAGCAGAAATGTGTGCTTATATTAAGCAAGACACGCTCTGAATGTTCTCATAATATAGAATTTATGCTAGATTAGCACTTGCTAACACACAGGCCCTGGACAGGAAGTTAATTTTTTTCCTTTTTTTTAATACTAACCGAGTCCAAACTTTTCCAAACTTTCCAAGACTTAAGAGACTTATCATTCAAGAGTCCCAGTGTTGTTACATGTCATGTGCAATCTAAATATATTAATGAAAAGGTGAACAGCACTGCGGCATTTCCCTCTTCCATGTGTACTGACTCACACGGAAATAAGCCCGCTGAGCTGCTGCTTTCTGCCTGTCTCTCAGCACATTATTTCTTATGTCACATAGATACAGCATCTAAAATGTTTAGATGGAACTCATCAACTGCTGAATAGAGCCAGTTCTAACAAAAATAAAAGAAGACCCACAGACTATGTCTGCATCTAAAATGTTTAGATGGAAATCATCAACTGCTGAATAGAGCCAGTTCTAACAAAAAATAAAGGAAGACCCACAGACTATGTCTGTAACTATTTTTCTGCATATACATATATACATACATACACCTTCAAAGATTAGCAGCTACTCCCAGTACTAATACACAGTGGATTTCAGAAAACATCTGAAAGCTGGTTCTGTCTCGGCTCTTAATTTACTCCCTTCAGTTTAGTAGCATTGAATATACAGTCAACAAGAGCTCATTAAGGCCTGTATGTGCACTCATCAATCACTCACGTCAGTCTTGGGTGCAGCGCTGGTCAGTGCTTAGGTCTGCACTCATTTTAACTCAAGATTTTGTCATTTTGATAGCTGAACAAAACCAGATACAAGCAGCAGTAGTCAAGAGTTTTCCCATCAGCTTCAGTGGACTCGAGTTAGACTCTGTTTACTGAATCAATTATTCTGTTGTAAAGCAAAGATAAGACACCTTCCTTAGCTCCCAGATAAAAAAAAAAATAAGAGTCAATTGTTTGTAAATTACATCATTGGCATGCATGAAGTGATTCCTCCAACATGAGCTGCCTAACTTGCTGAGAAGCAGGGAACAGATCAGGCTACAGCTGTTTATTAATGCCCAGATAGCCATCAAACCACAAAAATCTTCTTCAGAGCAGCAGTGGATGGATTCATGGCACAGGCTGGGTCTTGCTTGAACACGCCAATTGGACATCCCTGCTATAAACATCAGGGCTGTGCAGCTGAGAGCAGGACACAATTAACATCAGCTGTCCAAGTAAGAACTTTTACTCAGCTTTCTGTCTTTTTGTAGCCTTGCCCTCTCCATTTCTCACAAATAGTATCTAGAGAAGAGCATGCTTCTTTAAGCTGCTGTTCAGCAAATCCAGCTGTTTAAACAGAAGCAGTCACACACAGCACCAGGCATTGTTAAAAGTCCATTTTTTCCAACAGCTAATCAATCTTTTGATCGCCTCCTTTTCTATGTGACCAAGTAGCTTAAACTCCACACTTGTGAGATACAGGTAGCACCTCGACTTGAACAACTCAATCCTTCCAATCATGAAATAGCACCAAAACCATCCATCCTACTTTTGACACAAGACACCATGGCATGGCATGTATGACACATTACAAAAGCAGTTCTATCAGATACTGATTATTTCCTACAATATTGATTTCAGCAAAAATCCCTAATGGGGCTCATTCAGTACATTAAAACTCACAGATACAGAATTAATTCTCAGGGAAATGGCACTTTAATGCCAAATCTAATTTTACAGCATTTTTCTATTTTCCTTACAGTTTGTTTGCATTAATTACAAATACTGTACATATCAGCTTTAAGAACGTACCTGAAGTTACACTGCACGAATCAGTACTACTATCAAAAAGTACCCTCCGTCCCACCTTCTTTTTCCCCTCATGTGTATTTGCTAAGAAAATCCACAGTGATTCAACAGATTTGCAACTTGTCCCAAAAAGGAACCCTGGAAGATTTTCAAAGGGCTGACCATAAGAGCTGGCGAGCTAACCAGTAAATTAAAAGGGGATTTCTTTAGAATTGTCCTATAAATTTGAATGTGATATTTTAAGTCAAGGCCAAGTTCTGTTTGACCTCAAAATAGTAAAGAAATCGGTCTGTAATAACTTTGTACCTGATTACAAAAACAGTCATGCGCTTTAAAAAGAAATTATACCATAACCCACAGTACCTTTAATTTTGGTTCAAGCAGAAACAGAATGAAATTATCAAGTATGTCAACTGTGTAATTTGTCAGTAATCTGAAATATTTCAACAATTAGTAGGTACCTAAATTTCTGCAGTCTCAGTCCTAAGCTGGAACTATTATCACTAAAGTACCACACAAAAAAGTGCACACAAACATGCACACACACCAAGAACATGAAGAAGCCAAATTATTCTGATGATGAAATAAAGTATTTACTCCTTTAGCAGACTTGTCATTTATTTGTTTTTCCTTCTACTACAAATTATCAACAGAATTCTTGCTCCTAGAAAAAGATAACTGGCATGAAAAAGCCACTTTACATATTTAGTCTCCTTATGACCAGCATAGACCATATGTTGAAAACTGAATTCTCCTTAAGGAAATACTTCAGAAGCAGTTCTGTTAAACCACCTGAAGTCATTTGTGGTGTCCGGCTGTGCTTGCAAGCACGTATTCCTTGATGATTAAGTGTCATTTATCCTCTCGAGCTACAAAATACCCACACCCAGTTTTTTTCTGATCTGTCTAGTCAAGTTGTGTTTACTGCTGCAGAGAACCACACTCTGTGTTTAAACTAAGAGAGAACAAAAATACTCTTCACTTTCAAATTTGTTTCCCTTCCAACTGGTCCCTCAAAAACTATTAAAAACTGACATTAGAAATGAAAATAAAAATGCCCTTATTGTGACCACACTTATTCTTCACAACAATGGAATTCACTTGAGCAGCACGTTAAGTAATTTATATTTCAGACTAGCAGCTCTACACAAATGAAAAGATACTGCTTTTGATTACACAATATAATAGTGCTAATTCAACAGACAAAATAAACACTTCCCCATGAAGAGACTAAGTCACTTTTGCTCTAAGTAAGCAGCAGTGAGGGGAAAAAGCCAGGAACTCAGACATAAATCACGACTCTCCAGAATACACCACAATGTAAAGAAAACTTTACATTATTTTAAAGAAATAATCTGTTAGTTCAGATCCCCAACAGGAACACGTTTCACACAATACCTCCCTGGCTTAGATAACTACGGCTGTCATTCCATTGTACCATTACACCACTATTTACAGTATCAAATACTGATCACAAAGGTCGCAACTCTTTAGCTTCTTGTTTTAATTAGAAATGCACTTTACGGTCAAAGCTGCAGTAATCTCATCCAACAACACCACATATTGCCGAGAGAAGCAATGTCATATCCATCCCTGCAGTCCACCTCCATAGCTGAATCATTCCCTCCACCTAAGGCAGGAAATAAAAGCCTGTCCAAAAAACTCTAAATATTTTTTATTACTATTATTTTGCAACAGCAGTTGGCATTGTGGAGCCTTTAAAGAAGTTGCTACAAAGAACTCAAACTGACAACTTCAAGAGTGAGTATTTCAAAGGAAATGTGACTGAAGAACAACTTTACTGTTTTGCACCTCTGCAGCCATGTTCACCTTCTTTTAACTAATTTTCTAACACACACAACCCCAACTACGTAGATTCATTTGTTAATCGGCATTTATTTCAAAGCTGGAGTCTAAAGATACCTATTCCAGTGATCATTACCCCTCTGAAGCGATGCACACCAGTGCTATGCACATTCCTGAATGCTCCCCAGGGAGTAGGGATGACGGTGTCCCCAGGAAGCGGGTAACCCAAACACTGTCTCATGCTGGGTAAGGTCCTGGGTACATCACTCTGCCTTTACCTGTAAGAGGCAGGAGGCAGCTTTTCTGTACAGTCCTCAGAAAAAGGGCACAAAACTCCCAAGAGACCTGGAAGAAGTTTTTCTCCAGCACAGGTTTAGGCAGAAGTTTCAGATACTGTGCTCAGAAGGACAAGCCTATCAAGAGGCCTATTGCTGTCACTCACAGTGACCATTTTGGTCGAGCCTAAAAGTCAACAGAAAGGGCCATTGTACATCCTATATCTCCAAGTGACTCCTCGCACTGCCAGACCAACCAGAAATTACTACTTGAAGCATCTGTGACCAGCATCGGGTGGATGCCAGGGCAGAGGCGTGCCTGCTGACTCCAACAGCTCCCACAGCTGGCCGGGCTGCCTCTGGCAAGCCACCCACACCGCCAGGGCCCTCTGTGAGAAACCCCATCCTCATCCAGCCCCCGACCCCTCACATTTCAGGAGCACACACAGGGAGCAGTGAACCACAGGGTGTACCTCAGAACCTGCCTGTTTGCCGCCGTTACAACCTGCGGCCCCAGCGCCGTCACGCTCCAGTTGGCCAAGTCCCCAGAGCTGCTCTAGGGAAGAGACTCAAAGGCAGTGAAGCCATTTCCCAGGCAGGCAGTTGATTAATAAAACATTTTAGGTGGGAACATTATTTATGTCTCTTGCCAAGAGCAGCGTCTGCTTCGACTGCAATCACAAATGTCTTTTCCACTCGCTCTCCATGCATCCTGGACTGTACTACATGATAAGCAACATGCAGGCCACAAGCGTGGTGCAACGGAAACATTCTAAAGCTGTTGTTTTAAGACAGAAACTTTTGTATCTTCACCATACAGGAGTCAGTGTTTCATAGCTCAACAGTGCTCTTCTCTATGGTTGCCTGAAGCCCGAAGCCGAAGTAAAGGAGCACAGGAGGGATTTCTGCAAACAGGGTTTGCCACAGGAGTGCTCATTCCTCCAGTAACCACCGCTGTGCAACAGGCAGTTCTCTTGCTATAACTCTTCCAAACAAAGCAGTAAAGTCTTATTGGGAAATAAAGATGCAGCTTGGCAGCTGTTTTCAGACACTCTTGTTACAGCTTATTTCTGAAGCAACCAATGTTAACAGACCATTTTAAAATCTCGCATGCAAATTGTGTCATTGCCTGCTGCTTTACAACAAATTGCAGGAAGTATCAAGAGACCAGAAATTAAAAAACAGATTTCTAGTACTTGAGGCGAAGTAAGGCTGGCCCCTCTTCAAGCGGTACAGCACAGACTTAAGGAAAGCTCTTAACGGTTAAAACGGGAATGAAAACAAGTAACACAGCAGGCAGTGTCTGGGGCTACAAAACTACTCAAGGAGTGGTTTCAACTCAGCAGAGCCCTCTACAATTCAGGCTACTCATATTTAAATTAAAATAAATTAAGATCTTCCTGTGTGAACACCTATATACAAATATAATAGTGCCTTCTAGCACCATGATTTGTGTAGCAGCATTTTTATTAGTTATATAGACATAGCAGTCTATTTTTGGTTTGCTGAATCATACAGCATTGTCTGGACTACACACTCTTTGCTTTTCACACTTTCAAACATGAGCAGGATTAAAGAAAAATCCTTACTGTGGCAGCTATTAACTTACATCAGCTTGAGATCCCATATCTCAAGTATGCAGTTAAAAACACAAAAACATTATTTGAACAGGTATGTTTGTGATAGCTGGGACTGCAATAACTGATCTGTTTGGCTTACAATCTCACTACCCTGACAAAAGGCACAGAAGCTCAACTTTTTACTCAAAACATGCTCCCATGGGCTGCACCTCAGAGGGACAGTGAAGGCTGAACATTTAATGCTCACACACCCCTGACACATTGCGAATCACAGCACATACAACAATCTTCAGAGAAATCCTCTGAACAGCTAAAAGCCACAAAGCATTAAGAAAACTGGAAGTGAGAAGCTCATTGAGTAGATTCTGGTATTCGTCAACATCTTTTTTTTTTTTTTTTTTTTTTTTACACTAGTTGTCACCCAAGTCAGCATTTTTCCTATCAATGTAGAAATTGTTCACAAAACTTGATTCTCAAAAAATTAGTTTCCAGAAGAAGAAAAGGGGAACACTAGAAGAAAAATAACCTAGATACTAAAAATAACTTGATTACACTAGTCAGTAAATGAGCCAGGAAATGAAGCTATTTCGGATTTCACGTGGTAATAATCTAGTGAGATGAAATACCTTTGTATGCCTAGAATAGCAATTCAAACTACAGATTCTAAGAAACATGTTTTGGCATATAGTTGGACATACATGTGCTTGGACACCTCTCAGGGAATTTCCTGTATACATTTTACATGCTGAAGATAAAATTTCATCCTGTCTTCTGGCTCCTTGAAGCTAAAGTGACTACAAAACACAACGACCAAAAAGCAAAAGTGAGCAGCAAAACTCTGCGGGACGGGAAAGGGCACAGAAGTCTCCGGCATGGACAAGGAAACTTCGTCAGCGGTTGTTGGAGTTGAGGTTTGAAGGGAATGACGCTTTGCTTTTCCCAGCCTTGGAAAAACGCGATCATCGACACCTTGTCTCAGCGAAGGGGAAGAAGGCGGTGAGCGGAGGGAAAGTCAGGGAGCCCCGCTCCCCATGAAGGAAACTTTTTCTGTCTCAAGGCGGGGGGTTCTGCATCTGTTTCTGTGTAACTCCCTCCGGCGGATTAAAGCACTTTCAGCCTCGTGGTTCCTCTCGAGAGCAACCTGGGGAGCGCCGTCCCGGCCTGGGCCGCAGCCCCTCCCGTACGGCCGAGCCCGCTCCGGCGCCCGGACGGGCATTTCGAAGTGCAGGGCAGAGGAGGGGATGGGGAAAGAGATAAATAACGAATGAAGTGGGAAAGCGGCGGTTCC